>NW_024384428.1:0-86000 GCF_016835505.1 Polypterus senegalus
GTCCTGAGTGTTTCTCGGACAACTATATAGATGCATCTTGTGTAAACATTAGAACCGAGAACCACTCGGGCTGTAAAAGTGCTGTCTGCATAAGTCCCGAGCATTACTTGGGCAACGTTATAGGCGGGTCTTCTGTAAGCGTTATATCTGAGCATCAAATGGACAAAGATGTCATTATGTTTTTTACTCTCACCTGTAAGTGTAATCAGTAACCCCTCCTCAAAACCCAGCAGCCAAGGTGTTGCATGCTATTGCTAGTGATACAAGCAGTAATGTTGAGGAGCATTTCATCAAAGTGAATCTGGTGGTGAAACTAAAACATAATGAACCAGAAAGTGATTCTGATGTATCCAAAAGTGATCATTGCCTTGTCTGTTGATCCTGCTTCAAATAAACCAGCACCACCTCATTTTGATTGTGTGGGGCAGCTAGGAATAAAAGTAGGATCTTGAAAGACAAGATCCACTAACTTACCTGAAATTATTCCTGTAATTCATAACGTGATCAGCAGAATTGTTGTCGAGATGAATTGTTGCGCTGAGCAGTGTCGAACAAATAACCATACACCTAAGCAGTTTTCCCATTTAAAAAGACTGGAACCATAGGTGACACGTCGCAATATCTCTTCCTCACGCATGTCAAAACGCCACTTAAGACACAACGCACGGAATTCAAAGTTCAAGTCCCTGAGACTCTGTGATAACTTTTTCATATACAGTACTTGGGTCCGTAGCTTCCCTTCCAACAGCACCTGGTATTCATCTGAGAGAAAGTCGTCTAGAAAGGCAGTATGAATCTCCGCCCAGCTGTTACATTTGTACAGCTTTGCAAACCACCAAGTGCGCGCCGGACCGTTGAGTGCTGTGTTCAGGAATGCCTGCAGCTCAGCCCCACTCAGAGGATGCAGCTCCATGAACAAGTTGACCTCCTCTGCAAAGTCGATGATGCTTGTGGGTGCACACTGAGGGGCCAGTTTAGGGTACTCCATTCGTGACACCACTATGGACAAGGACTGTTCCAGACATTATACCCTCACAGCCACCTCGCCAGACACTTGGGCGGCTATGACATCGATGTTGTCATGGACAGTCTCATCTCGATTGATAAAGCTGCAGGCGATGTTGTCAACCTGTACCTCTAACTGCTGTAGGCGCAGCATCAGGTCTTGCAAAACCCGTCCTATGCTGGTCTCTGGCTGCTCCGGACTGGAGAAACACAGGGTGTTCCAGCAGGCTCAACTATTCCTCGAGAGGGGCTCTGACCGTTACATAATGTGGCCTAGGAGTCAGATGCATATCAATCAGCAGCACACTTAGTTCAAGCTCCTTGCTGTACATTGCGCCTTCGACAGACATGACTTCTGTATATGTGAGAAATGTGTGTGGAACTAGAAGGGTATGGGGGGGGGGGGGGGGGGGGGGGGGGGGGGGGGGGGGGGCGGGGGGGGTTTTTAAAAAACCAGGGAAAAAAAATTTTTTTTCCCGCAATTTTTTGGGGGGAAAAGGGCCTCCCAACCCCCCTTTTTTTGAGGCCCCACAAAAGATCCCAAGAAAAAGGGGGGTAAAAAAAAAAAGGGGGGGGGCCCAAAAAAAAAAAAAAAAAAAAAAAAAAAAAAAAAAAAAAAAAAAAAAAAAAAAAAAAAAAAAAAAAAAAAAAAAAAAAAAAAAAAAAAAAAAAAAAAAAAAAAAAAAAAAAGAAGAAGTAGTTAAAAAAGAAAAAAAAAATATAGGAAAAAATGGGGAAAAAAAAATTTTAAAAACCGGGGCCCGGGCAAAGGGGGTGGGCTGTGGAGCGGAAAGCCAAGGAAATAGGGTAACCTTTGGGTTTGATTTAAGGGGGGGCCCTAAGGGGTTAAAGGCCCTTTCGGGGGGCCCCGGCCCTTGGGAGGGTTGGGCGGGCCCAGTTTTGGGGTGTGGGCAAGGGGAAAAAATTGTTGGAATTTAAAAAAGTTGGCTTCCTTTCCTACCAACAATTAACCGGGGGCGTTTAAAAAAACTTCCAAAAAAGTTACACATGAAAGAGAATATTTTTCTAAATTTTTTGAAAGCATTTTTGGGACAAAATTTAAAAACCCTGGGAACTTTTTTCACCATACCATTTTTTGAGTTTTTTTCCCTTTTAAACCCCTTTTAGCAGAAAAAAGAAGTTAACCCACCCCAGAGGGGGCAAACGCCTTTAAGTGGTTTTTTTTCAAAGGGACTGAAAAAATTTTAAAACAATTTAAATTTTGGGTTTGGAACCCCCCACTTTGAAGCGGTCAAAAATTTTCTCCTATTTTTGATCCCGGTTAAAGCAATTGGATGGGGGAAAGCGGGGAAAAAAGTGGGTTTGTTTTGGAAAAGCGCTTGTGAGGGTGGGATGAAGCAAGATGAAAAAAACCCAAGAGGAAACCTCGTTTACAGATGTCCGCTTTAACTAATCTGACTTTTGATAATCCTCCCCCATTTGGCGGGCGAACGGCCAACTTTAGTGGTTATCTTAAAAGCCCCCCCCCGGGGCAAAACCCCCCAATTTTTGGGAGGCCAATCAAGGCGCTTTCCGCCTGGCGGTTTTGGCATTGGGGGCATTCATAAAATTTAATTTAAGTTTTTATTTAATTTTATTAGGGGGCAACATTTTAAGTGGCCATTTTAACATTAATAAAAAGAAAATTATTAAAATTTTAAACAATTTTTTTTTCTAATCCTTTTAAAACAAGATCACATTTTAATTTTAAATTAAAAATATAAAGTGGACCCTTTTGAAAAATTTGTTAATGCACTTATGCAAACATGAATAAAATTTTTTTCTTTTTTACAAGATTAAAAATTTAATCCCAATTATTGCTCATTTTATTTGAAATAATTTAAAAAAAGGGGAAAAAAAGTTTAACCTAATTTTAATTAGATTTTAAAAAATTTACTTTTTTCAGTGTATAAAAATAGGTAACTGGTTTTAAAATTTCTTATTTGAAGACTTTTTCGTTTTGAAAAGAGCCGTAGAAAACGCAATAAAAAAAACCGAGGTACGCTGTCCATTGCCAAAACACCAAAACTTTTAGTGGATCTCAGTCCCCAGAGAAGGGGAAACTTTTTTTCAGTAAAACAGAAAAGTATTTTATAAAGAAAACCTCCCTTTTTCTGGAAGAAGAGGCTAAGTAGGTTTATTCTGGGAATTTATTCATTTTTTTGGGGGTTCACCAAATTTTTTGAATTATTCAATGAATTTGTTTTTAATAAGTTAATTTTTTTTCACTCAAACCCAAATACTTTTTTTAAGAATTAAAAAAAAAAATATTTTTTTTTTTTAAATTTTTTTTATTTTAATTATATTTTTTTTTTTTAATTTTGTAATTTTAAAATAAAATGTTCATGTTAAATAAATTTTTTGAAATTGTATTTTTTATTTATTTATTTTTGAAAAAACAAAAAATGTAAAAAAAAATTTTTCATTTAATTATTTAAAATGGTAAAAAAATTGGCAAAAAAAGGGAAAAAATCAAACCGTTTTGGTATTGGGCCTTGAAAGATTTTATTATTATTCACCCAAAAAATTTGTGAAAAAAAAAGGTTTAATTTTCTTTTTAAAAGAAACCCCCACTTCCCGGGGAAATTTTAAATTTGCTATTAACCATTATTCATAACATTTTTTTTTAAGAACATGGGGAATAAAGAAAAAAAACTTCACAATTATCCTCTGCATGAAATTTAAATCAAAAAAAAAAAAAAATTTTGAATAAAAACTTTTGAATTTTGGGAAAAAAAAAAATTTTTCTTTTTTTTTAAAATTAAATTTTAAGGGAATAATTCAACAAAAAATAAAGAATAACAAGGTGAATTTGGGAAAAAAAATGAAATAAATAAAAAAAAAAACACCCTCCTACTTCCACACAAAAGCACCCACAAGCTTAGTTTGAATATCCATAAAAGATTCGGATAATTTGCGGAAATCTTTAAATTTTCCCCCTTTTTGATATGAGTCCTTCCTAAATAAATTCTGGAATTTGGTGAAACCAAAAATTTTCCAATTTACCAATTTTAGCCCGGGAAACATTCTCTAGGATCCCCCAAAAAGCGTGTTTAACCCAATCTTTTTCCGCTTTTCACACCGCGGGCAAAAATTTTAAAAGATATCTTAGAAACTCTTTTTCCCACCAAAAGGACAACTTTTATTGCATCAAAACCCTCTGTTTAAATTAAAGTTTGTTGCAAAAAACCTCCTTTCCCCTTGAACCTGGTCGGGGCCGGACCCTTAACTTTGACTACTTTTGGGTTAAAAAAAGAAACCCCGGGAACCATTTTTAAAAACCCGGAAAAACCTTCGTCCCCTTGGCCCAAAAAGAAATTTTTTGGCCCTTCTGTTCTCAATCACCATATGTTCAAAATTACAACTTGTTTTCATTTAAAACTGGGGCCAACCCATTTGATTCCTCCATTAAGGGTTCTTATACCAGCCGGGGAAAGGGGCCAGTTTGGTATTTTTTTTTAAATGCCCTTTGTTAAACCCTTCGCCTCGGTTAGCCAAGACCCCTTTACTTACCCCTCACATGTTCAGAGAATCTTTTGCTTTCGGGAAAGTCCTTCTTTTCATTTTTCTTTTAGTACAAGGGTTTTTTAAAAGATTTGGCCAAAAATTAAAGACACATACAATCGATACCCAAAACCCAAGTTCCCTACATGTTTAAAAATTTAAAATTGGCTGTTTGGGGGGAGCTTCTAAAAGTTCTTGTCCCACAAAAAATTTAAAATTCAGGCATTGTATCCAAAGGGGCCTGGTCTTTTCAGTTCTTGGTTTTAAATTAAAAAAAAGCAAAAACCCTTTAAAAACTTTTCCAAATCAAAATTAAATGTCTTTCTCCCGACGTTTTTTTTATTGTTATTTGTTGGGTCTTTGTTTAACCAAATTTTTAAAACTTTTTTAATTTAATTGTTCAAAGGGGAAATTTTCACTTGGGTTTTTTATGTAAATTGATTTGTTGATATGGAAAATGAAGGGAAAAGGGGCTTTGCAAAAGGAATAGGTATGGGAGAAGAGAATTTTAAGGAAAAAAAAAATAAATTGTTGCACCCTGTTTTTATTTAATTTAGAGGAATAAGTTAAGTTTATCTATTTGGAACCCAACCTGGTAGACCCCATCTATTGCAGGAGCTATGATACAGATAAAATACTCATTCTTGATTAAAACCCTGTTATATTAAATTTTTTTTTTTATCTATGTCTTTATCTTAAAACAGATTTCCTTTTATTCTTGCTTTATCTGTGTTTTTTTTGGGGCCCTACAGTTTAATTCGAACGGGGGCGGTTTTAAATTGGGACTTAGGGGTGCAATAGTCGTGCCACTTTTTGGGTCCTTTTTACAAAAAAAATTTTATTTTTTTTTTAAATTTTTCGAAATAAATTATCTATAAAAAAAATTACTTAATTTTTTTTTCAAGTGATTGATTTGTATGATGGAATGGGCCATTTTATTTAGTTGTTAGAGGGTGCCAGTATTTTTCCCTTTTCCCTTGAGTGGAACTAGTAAATTTTTTTTTAACATTTTTTAATGCCCGTGTTGCCACTGTTTTACTATATAATCTGTGTACGTTTTTTAAAGAAAATCTTTTTGAAAATCTCCCCGGTTTGTCCTACCACTGGTTAAACTACAGTACAAGGGGAGTATGGTCGGACCTTTTCTGAGTGTCGGGCCCAAATGATTTTCTTTGTCACAACAATAATGATTTTCATTAGCACATATTTATTTTAGTTGTACTTGATTAACAGTTTTTTTTTAAAAGAATTTTTAAAGCAAATGTCATGGGAAAAAAAAGTATTTTATTGTTTAAAAAAAATTTCTTTACAGTTAATAAAATTTAAAAACATCTAACATTTTTGGGATGAGGTTTATCTGACATACATCACCCAAAAATATTTTCCCCGGTTTAAAAGATATTAGCAATCCCAAAAAAAAAAAGTTTAATTTAGCTCATTATAGCCAATTAAAATCTAAATTTATAAATTGTAGGTATTGTGTTTGAGAGTGTTGCCCCCTTCATTTTTTTTATTATTTTTTTAAACTCAAAAGGTTAAATTTAAAATTTTGGTTGAATTTTCCCCAAAATTTTTAATAAACCTATCAAAACAGAATCAAACACTTTAACAAGCAAGCTGAAAGTACAAGGCAATTTTTTGGGTTTTTTTGGGTTTAAAAGGGGAAAGTCTTGATAATTTTCGTTGATTATTTTCACAATTTTTTATATAAAATTTTCCAAATAGCATTGTATTCTAAATTAAGGTTTTTATATAAATTTTAAAAATACAGTACCTGGTCTGTTCCACCTTACCATAGGGCCAGAAACCCCTTGCCCAAGCATAAAAAAAAGGCTTTGAAAATACCCCCTTTAACCCCAAATTTTTAACAAAAAGGGCGTGTTTTCCCGGTTTATAATGCACACTTGTGAAAAGGGAAAAAAACAATTTTTTACTGATTCTGAACTTTTCCTTTGATGAAATATTTTCCTGTTCATCCCCACAGCTCTTTTTATAATTTGAAAACAAAAAGATCATCAAACCAAGAAAGTTGTTAAAAATTTTTTTGTTTTCAAAAAAATAATAAATGTGTATATCCAACATGTGAACATACTTTTAAAAAAACAAAGGGTTTATATCTTTAATCAACCCAAGGAAACCCCGAACCAGTTATTTTAAATTTAGTTTGGGATGGATTTTCAATTTTAAAAATACTGAAAGGGACCACAATCTTCCCTCATTTCCCAAGACAAGTATTTAGCTGAAGAAAAAAAAATGTTCCTAATTATTGGAAGAAATTTGATTTCCCAAAATATTTCAGGAAAGTCTTTTCACTATAGCTGCAACTGAAGTGGGCTGAAAAGAGCTGTAAAAAAATGAGGGAATGTTTTTCCCTAAAAATGAATACTGTGTAGATGAGGATTTATTACAAAAAAGGGGGGTAGAACAAATTTTGGTACTGTTTCAGATCTTTAATGGGTTTGAAATGGTTACCAGGGCTTTTCCATAAAAAATCCCATCTATCAAAAATAAAATCGGCAATCTTCCAAATAAAGCTGTTAGTATGGTCCATCAGGTTTTGATTGTTTTTTCAATTCAATTTGGAAAGTGGAAAAATTTTCCCCAGAACTTTTCAGTGATTAAGATACGGTTTCCTATCTTTGCAATACTGCACCCTTTCCCAAAAAAAGGGCTTACCCCAACATGTTAATTTTCCCCCGCGGGAAGGAGCATGCCCACTTTCTGTAAAAGGATCTTCTTGAGGGGCCCAAAGTTTGCATTTTTCACATGGTAAAAGTTGCAGGGGGAAAGAAATTTGTCAAAGTTTAACTTTTTAATTTCCCTTTTCAAAAAGTGAGATAAATTTTACACTTTTTTAAGTAGTAATTAATATTTTTAACTTTTGCCTTAAAAATTTTTGAAATTTGGGAATTTTTGGGCCTTTTTTTCCATTTTGACCCAGGTTACCTTAACCACTTTTTGGAGCAAGAAAAAGAAGTTTTTTATAAAAATTATTTTATTTGGGTGAAGTGTTGTTTTTTTAAAAAAAGGGCTATAAAAACTTTACATAATAATAAAGATTTTTTAAATTGTTTTGTTTTCTAGTGGGGGGGAGAGATGTCCGGGAGATATTTAAAGGCCTATAAATTTCCCCTCTGCCCTTCCTTCAGCTCTGAGTAAAGGTTTTGGGTTTTTTTGGCCCCTTCATTTTCATCCTGTTTCCCAAGCCTACCAAAACCAAAAATTCACATACTTTTTCTCATTTGGAAAATGGGGGTGTTATTCTGTAATTGTTCTTTTCCTTTCTTATACATGAATACCTTTTGGGAAAATCTTTGACACCCTTTTATATTTTTTTATTTTTATATTTTGAACAAATAAAAAGTTTGAAGGGGATCCCAGGTTTTTTAAAAAGGATACTGGGAAAAGGTTCGCAAGGATGCCTTGAAAAGCATAAACGTACATACAGGTATGTTTTTTTTTTTATTATTTTTATGTAACAAAAAAGTAAAAATTTTTTTTATTCAATGTTTAATGGAACAATTTTATGTTCAGAGTCACAATGGGGCGGGGCCTATTCTGTATTTAAATCTAGTTAACCAATGACAAAAGTTTAATAAAATAGAATGGAAAAATTTTCCCCCAAAATTTTTATTTTAACATGCTCATAGGAAAACTGAAACATTTTTCAAGCATTTTTCTTTCGTTTATTTTTAACAATGTGGTGACAAAATTTAAATTATATTTTAAGAATTGTAATTGACTGTACAGTTGGTCCCTCCCCAATCGGTTTTTTCCATGCTGATTAATTCATTTGTTAAGTCAAATTTGTACTATATTGGTACTTGTGTAAAAAATTTTTGTTTTGGGAGATCGGGTTTTGGGATATATAAACATTTTTTTCGGGGTTTTTTAACATGCTTTGAACAACCGTATTATACATGAAAAAAAGTTTATAATAAAAAAAGCAGTTTCATGAGTCAGCTTTTGTTGTGCACAACAAAAATTAGAACCCTCTTCCTCATTTCCCTGGTCAAGTTTTGGCTGATTTTTAAGTTGCTGACTATTTACATTTTTCTTCCTGTATCTTCTCAAAATCTGGAAGCATGGACAACGGGGGCAGTTTCTTGGTAGAGGTGGCAATTCACCCCCATAAACATCAATGTTTTTTATGGCCTTATAAATACTGAAGGCCTTTTCAAAGCTTCCAATCATCCAGTATCACCTCAGTTGCCTTCAGTGCCTGCGAAATGTGGGAGGAAAACTTGGGGGCAAAGCCCCCGGTCCTCACGGGATTGGGTAGGTAGTTTTGGGGTGGCAGGAAAACACATTCACATTTTGATGAAATCTTTTAGAAAGGGGGGTGGCGTGGGCATTTCTAACCCCAAAAGTTTTTTTTTTTATTTCACCTTCCCCTTGTTTGGGAATTTGTTTTTTTCACATACAATTGGGGTCAGGCGGGTTCAGCCATTGCCCAGACCCCCTGGGAATTGGTTTAAAGGGTCTTCCCAAAAGGGCCCAGCAGAGTGGTTTTTTGGCAGTGGGGGGATTCAAACCCGGCAATCGCGGGATACCACACAGACCCTCCCGAGCCCCCTCCGCCCTAAAATTTTGGGTGATTTTTTTATCTAACCTCCCAATTTGGGGATGAAATTAAAAAAAAACATTTTGAAATATGACCAGTGACCCAGGTTTTGGGCTACTCTTCCACACAACAGAAGTGGGGCCCTTTTTAATTTTCAGGGTTTTTGGGGTTCTCAGTGTGAAAAACCCAAAAGGGCTTCCTTCATATTCCTAAGTTTTTGCCATGCAGTAATGAATTTTTCCCTTTTTGGGGTTTAAACCAATTTTCCTTTATTCCACTAATGTTCATTTTGGCATCTTTTTCCCGAAAGACCTGTTTCATCTACATCAGGGGGTTTAATTTTTTTGGCCATGCCCCGGCCTTTTAAAATCATGATTTTCCCCCACTGTAACATATAGTTTATTCTTATTATTATATTAAAAAAGTGAACCCTAACGGGGAGGAAGCCCAATGTCATTAATTTGTTAAAAAAGCCCAAGAACATGGAAACAAAAGGGGAAAGGATAGTTGAATTGAAAAAAAATCACTAAGAAATTGTTAAAAAAAAATAATAATAATATAAAAATAGAAAAACAAAAATAAGTTTGAAAATATAATAAGGGGTGATATTCATAAATATAAAAAAACAATGATATTTTTCTGTTATTTTGATTTTTTATATTTTTTTATATTGAAAAATTTATGATCATTGTTACAATTCATATTTTTTTAAGGGAAAAATGATTTCTAAGTAGATAAACCCAAGACTGTTGTAAAATCATCACTTCTATGTTTATATAAATATATAAATGTCTTTTAAAAAAATACTTTTTATTTTCTGTTTCTTTTTTTTCCATTTTATAAATTTTTTAATTACAAAATTTTTAAAATTCCCCCCCCTTCAAAGAAATCAAATTCCCCAACCCCCTTGGGAATCCCAGTTACATTGAATATTTGCTGGGAAAAACCCTTCCTTCTTGATTATTTCTTTAAGTGTTGCAGGAATCGAGCAGCCCCATCCCCTTTTTGCCTCCCCCACTACCTTCACATTATGGGGGTTATTATTGCCAAATAAAAAACCCATCCATGGCTTGCATAAATTCGCATCTGTCTTCTTCTCCATTTTTTCCTTCAAGAAGAAAAATATTTAAAAAACTTAGGCTCAGCACATTTTTGCTGATTATGTGATACATTGGCACTAAAATTTTCACATTATAATCTTATCCTTGTTCTTGAGAATTATCTAATGGGGGAAAACGATTCATCTGGTATGAGGGGAAACATCAACCATTGTCTCACTGTGCTCCACTAGCTTTATTATTTCCACTTTTGTTTATTATATGGCCTGTTTTCTTTTTAAAACAATCAAGCATGTCAAATATATTAAGTTCAATGTGTTGATTCAGTAGTGAGTACTGTGAACTCTACTAGTCACAAAATATATTCCCAATTGGTGGGAAGTGCATCACTTATTACGGAATAATAATTCTCAGAAGGGGGAAAAAGCTGTCTGAGTTTAATTTAGATAATCCATCCATAAATGGAATCCCTACATGCACTTTTCCACAGAAACCCCTGATGCTTGTCAGTCTTATTTTGGCATTACAGATGACTTGTGAATTAATATAACTGCTTTCAGTTCAAAAGTTATTCTCCTTGTCTTTATTGCAATATGAATGAAACAGCCCTGATTACATTAAAATTATGTTGCCTTCCCCATTCCACATAAAAACTGAATGAGTATTGCCCGTCAGTTTTCTTTTAGCATAACAGACTTGACTGTGATCTTTCTGACCTGTCTCCGTTCCTCTACTGGTGCTTTTGCAAAAAACCAAACCATAGTTAAATTTGAAATGTGTTGCCTGATTTTGGCCAGTCTTTTTCTAATGCGCCCAATTCCCTCTGAGTTCCAAGAGAATGTTTTGGGGTGCCTTTATCCTCATCCTCAAAAAAAACCCTCTGGTCTCAAAACACTTTCCTTTTTTTTTAAAATTTGCATACTCTTCAAAAGCATCAAATACACCCTTTTATGTCCAACCATTGGAAATGAATAGGCTAGGGGCAAAAATTTTATATTTCCCACACTGTTTAGTGCATTACACCTGTGTTTTTATTGAATGCAATTTTCCAACAAAGTACTGCATTGGTTTTGGATCTAAGTAAAAAAGAATCTGATTGGGGAAAAAAACCCAAAAGTGCTTCAGTAATACAGCATTGGCCTTCTTAAATGGCCTACAATAGAGTGAATCTGTCATATTCATCACTTTTTATTTAGCATGGTCCATGGTCCCTTTCCCAAGCTCAAAAGGAGTATGTGGTCACAAATATTCTTGTCCCTTTTTCCCTCAAAACCCTTTGAGGCTTTTACCCAAGGAAGCCCTGCACTTTCTGGTCTGATTGATATGGGGGAGAACTGGAAGGTGGCTTTCCCCTTAAAGACCATTATTCGGGGGGGTTGTCCTACCAATGAGCCCCTATGATCATGTTTTTTTTTCCCGTTTTCCTTTTTTTTTCTTTTGGGAATTAAATAGGGTTTTGCCGGGTTTGGCCCCGGCGGGGGTTTGCCCCCCACATCATTCCGAATCAAAATTTTTTATATTTTTTCAAACGCGCATTATAATAATGGATCCGTGGTCAATTATTAGGAAAGTCATATTTATTTTTTTGCCACTTTTTCCTATTTTTTTCGGGTGTAAATTTTACCGTTTCTCTGAAATTTGTACCTGGGTCAGGTTACAGTAAATATACACCTTTTTTTCTTTCAAGTTTTCTAAAGTTTAAATAGAAAGTTGCATAATGAAATTTATATTTTTATAAACCCCGCCTCTGGTGTTAAAGGGGATTTCCCAAGGCAGTGGGGAAAAAAATTGAAGGGAAAAAACCCCGTTTTTTGGTTTAAAATGTTTTAAAAAGGCAAACTTTGAGACTGCACTTAAAAAAAATATTTTGTGGCTCAAATTTCTTGAGGGTTTTTCTTATTACAGGTTATCTAAATTTTCCTTTCTTCATGCTAATTTTTTGTTTCCTTCTGTTTTTGTTTTGTTTTTTTTAGAACATCTGTTTTTTTGTTTTTGCCAGATACTTGAGCTGATTTTTTCAACTATATTTAATATTTCCCAGAAAATCATCATTCCATTATATTGCTTCTTGCCCTTGTTTTTTAAATGTTTGGTAGAGTTCTTCATGCACTTTAAAATGCCAAATTTCAACAAATGGTAATTGGGACAAAAAATAAAATTTCTGTGTACCATTAAACCTATTTTTTAAATTTGGGGTTAAGTTGAGCCCTGGCATTTAAATTTTTTATTTGGAAAAAATGAAGGGAAAGGTTAATAGGAATAAGACTTATTTACTGTTCTATTTTAATGTATAGAATATAAACAAAATACCCCTTTTTTAGGGTTTTCTTTGTTTTGAAAAATTTTTTTCATTATCATACTGCAAGCTTAATTTGTGTCAGTGTATATCTTATTATAAATTTTGGGTTGTGCATCTTCTGAAAAAAACAGAATCACGTAAATAATCAAATTTTGAAATATAAAAAAAAAACAACTCACAATTATTGTGGGGCACACTGCAGGGATAAGGAATTTTGGGTTTCTTTACCCTTTTTTTTTTTTAAAAACAGGACTAAATTTTAATTTTTAAGTGTACTGGGGGCAGCAAATAGTCTAACAGGTAGTGTTTCATGAAAACATATGAATCTCATTAAACCCCATTCTGTGTTCCATGTCTAAAGTGATAATTTTCTAAATTCTTACTAGTCTGCCAGAAGTAGTTTTCATTGTTTAATTAAAAACATTCTTGGAAAATGGAAAACTTCTCTGGTTTCCCTAAACAGTATGGCTGTTACCACCATTTAAGACCACACAGGATATTGCATTTCCTTAACAGTGGTTTTTCCTAATTGTATCCACTAAACCTGGATGAGATACACTAACTAGATAATGTTATTAAGACTAGCCCTGGAAAATCAAACAGGAGCCTTTTGACATCTAGTACTTTATTTATTTTTTTTTATAAAATACTTTTTTTTTTTCTTTTAACTGTAGGATTTTATCACACTTTTTAATATTTGAAATGGCCCAAGGAAACGCCATTTGGGGGTTAAAAATGTGTTTACGGGAAGATTTTTTAAATACTGTTTTGAATTTTAACTTTAAAGGAAAGGGGGAGATTATATTTAATTTGTCATTTTTGAATTTTAATTTCTTATTAGTAAAAATCTATAAAAAATCATTATCACTGTTGTTTCTATTTAAACAGCTTATAAAATTAATTTGAAGTTATTAAAACATGGCTCAAATGTATTTTAAAATTTTTTTTTTAACTTGTGAAAGGAAGTCATCTCAAATTGACCTGTAAACTGCCATATATTGTTCATTTCATGGGTGTCCTGTTTAAATAGCGGTTTGCACGGCATAGACTGCAGGACTTACCTTTAATCACAACAGTTTTAATCCTGTAATAATATAAGGAATTAAAGAAAAATGTCATATCTATGTTAAATTTCTTTTTAAAGTAATTGTTTAGCAAGATTTATGTCATATACACGGTACAGAAATATTTAAAAGATTTTTTTTTAAGTTTGAATAACATGCCAAAAATCCAAATTATTCAATTACAACACATGGCTGTATTTCAGGTTAGATCATTTCTTCTTTTTTACAAAAATATTTACAATAAGTTTTGCAGAGTTTAAATTCTTCGCCCCAGTCTTTTTTGTTTTTACCACACAATTGAATGGGGGCCTGAGGCTGGATTTCGTATCCAGAAGGTTTTATTAATCCCCTCCCGCCGAGATCCCTCTCTGCGGGTTGAGCAAGACCCTTAACCTTAATTCTCCCGGGTGCTGTACAATGGGTGACCCTGGGCCCGACCCCCAAGGGGGTTTAAAAAAAACAAATTCCCAATACAAGAAATTGTATAAGGGAAAATAAAGAAAAAAAAACATGAGACCTGATTTCTTTTTATTTACTATACAGTATAAGAAACAAGCCAAACTAAAGTTATTCCCATCCTCCTATTTTTTCCTTTTCATTTTTTAAAATAAACCAAAGGGGTATATATTATTTTATTGAAAAAAGTAAATTTATTTCTGTAATGTTAATTTTAAATTAAGGTTGCAATATTACCTACAAAAAATATTTTTTTCTTTATTTAAATCAAAATTTGAAGCTTTATTTGGAACTACTTTTTCACAATTATTACTCAAAAATTTTTAAAAATAAAGGACTTTTTACTTTTGTTTTTGACAAAAATCCAATCTTGCAAACTACTCTTTAAATTTCAGATTTTCCCATTTCAGAAAAAAAAACAAATTCTTTTTAAAAAATAAAGATTAAGGATGCAAAAAATAAAAAAAACTTTAAGCCTGCTAGACTTATGAAATCATTTGCTATATATAATCATTGAAAAAAACATATTTTCAGCTGTTTTTGACAATTCACTATTAAAATTGCCTTATATTTTAAAAAAAGTCATAAAAAAGATTAATTTTAGACATCTGTGAGGAGTTGGGCGGAGGTTTAATATAACATTCTTGAATCTGCTTTTTTAAATTTAAAATTTTTTGGAAACACTAAAATACTGGAACTCATGCCAGTAACCAGGCTTGCATTCACTAAAATGGGGTTGGGAAAAGGTGGAAAATAAAAAACAAGACCTGTTAACAAGACTTGAGGAGTTGTGGGTTGATTACAGGGCAAAAATAATATTGATGTCCTCCTTGTCATTCTCCAATATTAAAAGTACATGTCCATAATTTTTATAATTATAAAAAGATCTGGGGGAGTATTTATCAAGCATCTCAAATTACCCTAAGATAAAAAATAGAATATGAGAAAAGTTACAAGATCCCACCCCTCTCCCCAGGGGCAGTAAGATTCTGAGATTGATTGCCATCTGATTGTATAACCTTTGTATAGATTGACAAACTTGACATTTTTTAATTTCTGATACTAAAGGGAGGTTTCCAAAAAATGAAAAAATAATAATGACCAAAAAAATGGGGGGAAGGAAAAAAGGGAGAATATTTGCCAACCCATGCAATTGTTGCCTCTTACATTGAAAGATATTTAAAACTACCAAGATGGAAAAACCAAGACACAATACCAAATGAGAGTTTAGCCAGATAATGGAACATTTATTTAAAAAGAATCCACAGTTCCACTCCCAGAAGAATCACTTTCCCCTGTTATGGATTTGGAAATCCTTCTCAATAACAGTTCTAAACTAGCCATGAATATTCCTGCATTATTAAAATTTTTTTCCTCTTGCCCGTTTCTGATAATCTTCAAAATCTTCTTAATCCCTTATCTATTGAAAACCCTTTCCCGGGCTTTGATTCAATTGAACATTTTGGGAGTCAGTGATATATTGTTCTTTGTCTATCTTCTCCATGAAATATCCTGAGTAAATCATCAGGGGCACCAGCATCTCAGGAAACATGCATAAAATCATTGTGCATTTTTCCCCTTTTACTATACTTCCAAAAATTTTTTTGGATATTTGTTTCTTCTAGAATTTTATTTTTCTCTCAATGTCGCTCACATATGAAATTGCTTTGGGTTTTCAATCATCCCAAATTTTTTCCCCCATATTTGTAAGTAGTGAATTGTGATAGCATATGAATAGTTGATGTCAAGGCGATAAACAGCCACATTTTTTCCCGGGAATTTAAGGGTTACTTTTGACAAATTTTGGTATTTTTTTTCTTTTTCGAAACCCCAAAAAACTAGTTCTGTTTGAAAAATCTCTTCAGCTATGAACCTGCAGGGGCATCGAAGGTCAGTAGAAGAAGGGGCTTTTTTTTAATTTAAAACGGTTAGAACAGGAAAAACTTACTGAAAAAAAAATAAAATTGTTTTGTTTTTTTTTTGTTAAAAAAAGGAATCATATTGTTTCTTTTTGCTAAAAAAATTTTTTTAATCATAAATGCAGTTCACTACTTTTGTATAGTTGCCCTTGGAGGAGGGTTTGAAAATAGTTATATTTAAAGAGTTACAAGAAAGTCAGTTTTATTTGATACTTTAAAAATAAACTTCCCCATAACAAATTTAAATTTTAAATTTTTTTGTAAGAATGTTGCTTTTATCCAAAAAATTTTTTTCACATAGTAAGATAAAATTAAGGTGGGATAAAATTAGGGGCATATTTTACTAAATGTGAACTTTGGGAAATTTTCAAAATGTTTAATACCCTGGTTTTTTTTTGTTTTACATAAAAATCGGGGTTTTTTTAATATGTTCAAACAATGGCATTTTTTTTTTTTTCTCAATGGTTTGAACGAGTCTGTTTAAAATATATTCATTGTTTTTCTAATGGGGGCCCCTTACTGGACTTTTCCCTTTAGTCTGCAGATAAATTTACTGTATCTCATTTATCAAGATAGAACTTTTTACATTTTTTCAGAAAAAAATGGTTTGAGTTCATTTGAAAAGCTGAATTGATAAGTTATCAATTTATTTTTTTAATCCATTAACCTCCCAATGTATTCAAGGCCTTGTTTAGTTTTTTTTTTAAATTTCCCTTTTTTAGTCAGTTGTTAAAATTCGCAAATATCTCCCTCTATTTCATAAAACACATTAAAACATTCAAAAAGAAATTTTAAAATAACCCTATTAATCTTGCTTTTTGGGCAAAAGGCCTTGTATAGAAATCTCCAGATATCTACAGCGTTTTCTGCACAAAGGATTCTGTTCTATAAGATAAACTATCAAATTTTATTGTTCTTACATTAAACTGGTTATTTAAAAAATTATTATGCCCAGTTAAAAAATTTTGAAAAAGCATTATTATGTTTTTTTTGACCAAACAAAATAACGTTTTAGTTTATTGTCATCAGCCTTAAATAAAGGGTGAAAACACTTTATCTTTTTTTTATCTTCATCATGGTTCAAAAAAAATTCATGCCATTACACTATAAATAGTTTTTTGAATGTTCCAAAGATGCTAGGTGTGCAGGTAAAACAAAAAAACCATTAAAATACAAAAAAATGATTTACAGAAAAAAAGGCCCAAATCGCAAAAAGTGCCATATTTATCACAGCTGTATCCCGGAGGATTGTTTTTCATGGTGCTGAAGAAAGACTGAATTTTATCATATGTTTTCAGCAGACAAGGGGGAATTGGGCAAAACCACAGTTGAAAAGAACTTTTTAACTATGCTTTCAAAAAAAACAAAATGGCCAGTCATCATAAGTGATTATCCTGCACTAAATTCTAAATGGTGGAAAAAATTTGATTTGTTGTCATATTTGCCCTCAAGATGATTTATTTTGCTTAAAAAAACAAAGAAAAGGGGGGTAGTTCATAACTTTTGTCTCTTTATAAACATCTTTTTTTTTGTTTGTCTGTTTTTGGGAAAAAATCCAAAGGGCATCAGTCACAAAATGAGAAATTTTCCTTGTTTATGCATCCTGTTAGTTTTTCGTGTGAGTTTTTCAGTTCGTTTTAAATTTTACATTTGGCCTGTTTATTTCCCTTACTCTTTTTCCCCATTGATAATATATAACCAACCCCCAAAAACCAAAAGGTAAAAAAATTTTTTTGAAAATAAAGTGTGTGGGTTTTTTCCGCGAGAAGGGCGTCGGTGGACTCCCTACAGTGGGGCTATTTTTCATATTATTTGCTTTTTTTCGAGATATCCTTATTTATTCAACCCGAGGGACCCAAATATATGTAAACACATATAAACATGGCCAACAAGGGGGCCCAAAGAATAAAACTAAAGCTACTCAAACTCATCAGCAAGCCCTAAGGGAAACGCCTCTCGAGACAGACCTGGGCGATGGGGTAAACTCCTGGGGCCCGGCCGCTCCCCCGGGCCCGCTGAGGCCCCAAAAGGGGAGGGGTGCTCGTGAGTGCAGATGGGGATGCTCCATTGGGAAAGGGTTTCCTGAAACGGAAAAAGGGGAGGTCCGGGTTTAGTTATCAATTCGCGGGGCTGGGCAGGGGGACACCCCTTCAGCAGATCTGCGCTTATCTGGTACAAGAGGCTTTTGGTATCTGAAATGGGTTCTTTTAGCTGGCAAAAATAAAAAACGAAGGTAAAGAAACACGGGAAAGGACATGAGAGACTGAAACAGGGAAAGAAACAGGGGGAAAGAAAAGGCCAATAATTTGGCAGAAATCCAAAGGAAATGAAAGGTTCGCGGGGAAAAGGGAACCGACGGTGCTGGAAAATTTAAGGCGCTTTAGAAAAAACCGCAAACTGACAGCTTGTGATCGATTGGGGCATCTTAGTGAGACATTCCGAATCGGATCAAATAGCCCCAAATCAGTGCCCGTGCCGGAAGAGATAAATGTCAGTTGAATGAAAACTGGGGGAAAAAATTGGGGGACGACTGGTGCTTTTTGAAGATGGGAATAGAAGGTATAATGTCAGAATTGAAGGCTTGCCGGGGAAACGAAAGTTTAAACCCCGGGGAAATTGCAAATGAACTTTTTTAAAAAAAATTGGGGGATTTAAAGCGGGAAACTGGATAGCAGCGGTTCACGCGCGGGTCAAACACCCCCAGACCCCACCAAGATCTTTTATAGTCCGTTTTTACGATTATCATTTGTTAGAGGGTGGAATCCCCGGGGTTTTTAAAAAGGCCCCCCCCGGCCCCCCCAAAAAGCCAAGGGGCCAATTTCAAATCTAAAACCCTTTATCGGCCCCAAAACTGAAAGTGGAATGGGAGGGGCATTTCTATGCGCTTGCAAAGGGGGAGGCAGAAAAAGAGTTAAGAAAGCTGATCCCGGACTATTCTGATACAAATTTAGTCATGGCGGTAAATGATAAAGCTAGGGTTAATAATCTACTGTCTGATCTATTTGTTTTAAAATCGGGTTTTTTTTCAGCATATATTCTCATATTTTATATTATTATTCCTTTTTACTTATCATTCTTAGTATTTCTAGGGCTAAATGTTTATGTTTTATTGTGTAATTCTTTCCCCCCTCTTTTTTTTTTCTAATTATTTCATGTGACCCAAATGAGACTGTTCAAAATCAACCCTTGGTTTGTGTTTTTTTATTACTGCATTAAGACTTTTTTGCTTGTTTTAAAATCTTTCCCCTCACCTGGGTTTTTTTATCTGGGGATATCATCTTAATGCACTAAAATTGATGAAGATTATTTTGTATGTATTTTTATATATATATATGTATATATTATATATATATATATTATCAAAAAATTTTTTTCTTTTTTTCCTCTTTTTTAAAAACTATATTTAACAGATATCTCTATTTTAACCTTTTAAAACCCCTGCATGGGGGGGTTTATTTCTTTGGCGTGCCCTTTTCTTTGTCAAAGGGCTGGGACTGCATAAATGGGTTTAGCCTCACCTGGGGAGGCAAAAAGGGGGGGTGGGGAAGGGGGAAAGAAGAGAGCAGGCTTGATCTTTCTAATCATATCTCAAACTTTTTAATTTAATATACGAATAATAAAATGCATGGCAACAACTCTTTGGGGGAAAAAAATTAAGACCTAAACTTTTCACTTCCCCGTTAAGACTATAATATGACACCAAAAAATCAGAATCATTTCCATGATGGGACAGTTAACCGTTGGAATGTTAAAAGGGCCCGAATCCCTTTTGAGAAAAAAATACTTTCCACCTAACACAAATGCTAAAATAGTATTTTTAAAGGGAAACCCCCTTATAAGTAAGGATCAGTTCCGCAAAAGACTGGACTGGCAAATGTTCCCTTCTAGTTTTTCAAAGAAACTGGGGGGGAATTCTCAAAAAGAACAGTACCTTTGTAGCATCAGATGTAGTATTGGTCCTGAAGGAGATATGTGATGGGCATGGAGACTTATCTAACTGTAAAATGATTTTTTATAAATGTTTTTCACCTAATGTTGATGATAAGGAATTTATACAAAATTTATTTGCATCCATTCCCAATCTGAACACTCATAAACTTATAATGGCTGGGATTTTTTGTGTTCAAATCCCCTTTTTGATAAGACTTCCCCCACAGGGGGGAAAAACCCCCAAAGATAATTACAAAGTTTTTAACTGATCACAACTTATCAGATCCCCCGGGGGTTTTTTAAAAACCCAAAATTTAAGAAATTTTTTCTATCCCAAAATACATCATTCCTAAGGTTGATTACTTTATAGAAAAAATAACTTTGCCTAAAAATTAAATCTTGTAAATCGTCTATTGTTATTTCAACCACCCGGGTCTTGGGTGAAACTAACCCCCTACACTACCCCCAGATGGGGTTTAACCCCTTTATTATGCGAGAATTGTATGTTTTTATCCAAACAAATTGAATTCTTTCGGCAAACACCCGAGATTCTGCAGGAACATCCGGGGAAAATCTTTAAACCCTTTTTGAGGGCGATTATTATACCCCCGAAAAAACCGGCAAAAAAAGTCAGAGATAAAAAGGGAAAATTTCTAAAATAGATGAAGAACATGCCCGACTACCAAACGAGACTCTTTCAAAGGGGGGCAGGCTCACATTCAGAATTAAAAATCTTGAAAATAAAGAAACCCCAACAACAATTTACAAAACCCGACATCATTATTTTGAACAGGAAACTAAATTTTTTTGCAACAAATTACAAGCAAGAACAAGCAAATCTGGGAATTTCTAACACGAATGGAGATAAAATCATGAACACAAAAATATAATGCACTTTTAGAGACTACTATAAACCTTATATATTGAGTTTAAAGAAAACAAATACAATCTAAAGCATTTCTGGAAAATTACAGATACCCAAATTTCCTTAAATTTTGGAGGAGCCATAAACCCTGTCATTATCAGAATTCGGTGCTATAAAGTCACTCCAAAGGGGGAAAAGCGGCCCTATTTTACCCTGCAGGTTTAAAAAATTCTTAAAAAGCTCCCCCTTTGAACATTTACAAAACCAGAGAAAACCCAATTTTTCCAAAACCTTTTGAAGCCAATCCTGTCTTTCCAAAAAAAAATAAGGACTTATTTCAATGGCCATCAACCCAATTTTACTTTGAATGCAATTTAAAAAATTAAAATCATAGCTAGAAGGATGGAGAAAGTGTCCCCCAAAAAATCACAAGACCAAACTGGGTTTATTAGGGCAATTTTTCCAAATCTTCTCGCCTTTTAATTAATATACTCCCCAAATCAAACACCCCAGAAAAATTATTTCTTGGGTGCGAAAAAAATTGAAAATTTAATGGGAAAAACCTTTACTATTTTGGGGAAATTTGGGGTTTGCCCAACATTTTTGCATGGATTAAATTACTGTAACTAAAAAAGCTTCAGTTTGCATCAATAACATTTTAGACTACTTTAAACTAGAACGGGCCAAGACAAGGATGCCCTTTGTCACCACCCTTTTCAATTGCATTGAACCACTGGGAATACATTTAAATACTGATCAGATAAAGGGGGGTTAGCAAAAAGGACTGGAACAGAAAATCTCATTATATGCAGATGACATGGACTGTATATATGGATCCCGAAAATTCTGTGCCTGCAGTCTTGCAGCACTCAAAATTTCAAAAACCTTTTTTCAAATTAATCTGAATAAAAGTGTACTCTTTCCGGGGAATTGCAAGCATATAATATTAGATTAGCACCCCTTCCCTTTTTTTTCGAACAGTTTTTAAAAACCCGGGGAAACATCACAAGTAAACATAAAGCCTTTATCAACAAAATTTTGCCTTTGGAAAAAAATTTAAAAAAGACTTGCATAATGGTCAACCCCTTTATCTCACACTGCGGGAAAAATTTAAAACTGTTAAGATGAAAATTCTTCCCAAGCTCCTTTTATTCAAAACATACCAACATACATTAATAAATGGTTTTTTAAGCAATTAGATTCAAAACCTCATTTATTTAATTCTAAACATCCCCATCAAAAAGCGACCCTACAAAAACAAAACAGAAGGGGATGGCTCTACCCAAATTCCAGTTTTTTTCTGGGGCCAAATATACGTCGGAACCTGGACACAAAAGAAGAACATAAAAGGCATGGACCCAATAAAATAAAATCCTGCATCTTCTTTTTTTTCCCTTCTTTGTGCTCCCAAAAAACACACGTTTCGCTACACTTTAAACCCAATTTTGCTCCCCCCACTTAGAATCTGGGCCAATGTAGAAAGATTTAAGCGGAGAAGCTTCTTTCTTTGGGACCTGCAAAGAACCACCCCTTTTTAACCCTCCAAAAAATTAGTTTTAATATCTGGAAAAAAATTTGGGAAATTAAATTGCAGAATCTTTATATGACAAGTTTTGCATCCATGAACAATTCGCCAAATTTAACATTCCAACTTCAAATTTTTTTCCTATCTTCTCAGGAACTTTTTTAAAAAAAAACCTTCCAATTTTCCCCCATCTTCACCCTCATCCCCGCTGGAAAAAAATTTTGCTCAATTTCAAATTAGACTCCCCTCTCTACAATATATAAAACCCTTTCAATCCTTCCTTTCAAAAATCCAAAGGGGCACTGGAAAAAGACCTTCAATTAATATATCAGAAAGGGGAAAATAGAAAAGAAATTCCTCGCTCCATATGGGAAAAACTTTTACAACTCAAAATTTTAAGGCACATCTGTCCATAAAAATCTCCAAAAAGTTTTGGGCCCAAAAAACCTGAACGTTTCACCAAGCCCCACCTCACTAGGTCACATGTTCTGGGCCTCCAAATTAACATTATTCTGAAAAATTTTTTTTTACCTCTCAGACAGTCTTGGGCTCACAATCCCTCCTAACCCATTAACAGCTGTGTTTGGGGTTCTTCCAGAGGGGCTTAAAGTGGAGAAAGGAAAAAACAAACTGTGATTCATTCACTACACTGTTGGACCAGACTTATTCTGATAAAATGGAAAAAAACCCAAACTCTCCTCTTTTTAAATCAGTGGGAAAAGTGTTTATATTATTTAAAATTGGAAAAATCAAATACTCAGTTGGGATCTGTGCAGACTTTTTTTAAAACATGGGAGGATTTAAATAATATTTTGAAATATTTTATAAACACAAAAAATTTGTTGATTTAGGTATTTTTTTAAAACCAAATTTTACACCGTTTGGCTTTTTTTCTCTCTCAAGGGTGGGGATCGATCTTTCTTAGCATAACTTTATTTTTTTTTTTTTTTAAAAAATTGTTACCATTTATTGAAAAAATTTAATAAAAAAAAAAAAAAAAGAAAATAAAAGTTATCCCAAATTTTTTTTTTTCCCAAAAAAAAAATTTGCCACAACCTTTCAAAAAATGATCCCCCTCTCAACATGCTTTAAAATCTCTGAACATCAAATATAATCAGTACTACTATAGTGATGGTGTATACCCAAAAAGTAGTCTTTCCTTGCTGCCTTAATGAATACATTCAAAACAGAAAAAAATTGAAATGCATTTAACATTTTCATAAAAAAAATTATTCAAAATTTGCAGGTTTTGCACAGTTTTTATGTGTTTGCTAAATACATTGGGGGAAGAATTTTTTATTAATTTTTTTTGATCTGTCAAATGGACAACTTTCAGTTTCAATGCAATTTAAATCATGTTGTTAGTGAACATGGGCCCTTTTTTAAAATTTTAAAAAGTTTTAACTGTCTTTTTACTTCAGTCTACTTTTTGGGTACAGTTAAAAGAGTAATGAAAGTATTTTAAAAAAAATTTTACTTTAAATAATGTGGTATCACAGTGCTCAACCTATCAGAAACCCGCCATCATACCTCTTCCAAACAATAAGAAATATATCCTTTGTATGTTAAATCCATCTCTGATCCCTTTCATAAATTAACCTTCTGTAGGTAATGCCTGTTGGACCATGAACATTATAGTTGGGGAATTATTTTCATTCTTCCTATGTAAAAACAAACCCCGTCTCTTTTTTTAAGGTATGGGTATTTTTCTTCCTATGGTGTCTCCTTTTGCTCAGTAATATTTCATTCAGACTGATTCTCAATTCTTTCTTTTTTTTTAATCTTTAATTTTTTTTTCAGTTTAGAGTTAATTTAAACAATTTTCAGTTCTAGCTATTGCAGAGTAGAAAAAAATAGTTTTTTTTTGATTTAGGGTTTCAGAGTTGTCAACAGTAGTTGTCTATTTTTTTTTCTCTTTACCATAAAAAAATCATATACACACTCCCAATGTGAAGGATGTGTTTCGGAAAATTTTAACCCTTTTTCAGTAGATAGTGTTTTTAACTTGGGGTCCTGCATTTTACCAAAAATTCTCATTCAGTTTCACAACATCCATTCTCCCCCTTTTCCTGCCAGTTTTTTCCCCATAAGGTTGCAGTAGCATTTTACTAAGCTGGGCGCCCCCCCATCCACAGAACTCATCTTCTTTCCCGATATCCAGATACATCCAGGATAGAAAATTAACCTTCCAGCTATCCTAAGTCTGCTTTTCTAGCTTTTTTTTTTTTCTAAGTGAACCATGCCTTTTTCTCTTTCCCTTGGGGGTACCCAAGGGGCATCAAATTACATGTCCCAAAACCCCCTCAACTGGATCCCTCGACTGGGAGCAGTGTTTCTTCTCTGAGGTCCTCCCCTTTTTCTTTAAACTGGGTTTAAGACAGTTGTCATCCCAAAAAAAACACACTCAGCTGCAGATTTCTTCGGTTATAATCTGAAATGAAGAAAAAAAAGCAAATCCACAAACAAAGGGTGCAACCCTTGTTGTAGCCCCTTTGCGTTAGTCAAAGATTAGTCCAGGTTTTCGGGCAAAAGATGCATCTTGTGTAAAAATTGAACCGGGAAACCCCTCGGGGTGTAAAAATCTGTCTGCATGTCCCCGGGATCGGGCACTTATGGGGGTCTTTTGTGGTTTTACTGAGCATCAAATGGAAAAAAATGTCATTATGTTTTTTTCTCTCACCTGTAAGTGTAATCATAACCCCCCCTCAAAACCCCCAGCCAAGGTGTTGCATGCTTTCAGTGATACAAGCATAATGTTGAGGAGCATTTCATCAAAAATGAATCTGGTGGTAAACAAAAAATAATGAACCAGGGATTCTGATTTTCCAAAAGTGATCATTGCCTTGTCTGTTGATCCTGTTAAATAAACCAGCACCACCTCTTTTTGATTTTGGGGGCAAGAATAAAGAGGGTCTTTAAGGGCAAGATCCCCTAAAACCGAAATTATTCCCGTAATTCATAACGGTCACAGAATTGTTTGGGGTGATTTTTTTGAGCAGTGTCAACAAATAACAACACCAAGCAGTTTCCCCTTTAAAAAAACTGGAACCAAGGTGACATTCAATATCTCTTCCCCACCCTGTCAAAAAAACCCCCTTAAGACACAACGCCCGGGAAATTTAAAATTCAAGTCCTGAGACTCTGTGATAACCAATACAGTACTTGGGTCCTTTCCTTAACACACCTGGTATTCATCTGAGAAAGTCGTCGAAAGGCAGTATGAATTTACCAGCTTTACATTTGTCCTTTTCAAACCACCGGGCGGCCGGACCGTTGGGTGTGTTCAGGGAAACCTGCAGCTCGCCCCCCCAAAAGGGTGAGCTCCATGAACAATTGACCCCCTCTGCAAATCGATGATGCTTGTGGGTGCACACGAGGGGCCAGTTTAGGGGACCATTGTGACAATATGGGGCAAAGGGCCCAGACATTATACCCTCACAGCCACCCCCCGACCGGTATGCTGGGAAATTTTTCATGGACAGTCCCTCTCGATTGTAAAGCTGCAGGCGATTTGTCAACCTTCCTCAACTCTTGGGGCGCATCAGGTCGCAAAACCCGCCCCTCTGGTCTCTGGCTGTCGGACTGGAAACACAGGGGGTTCCACGGGTAACTATTCCTCGAGAGGGCTCTGCCGTTACATAATGTGGCCTAGGAGTCAGATGCATATCAATCAGCAACACTTTTTCAAGCCCTTGCTGTACATTGCCCCGACAGACATGACTTCATATGTGAAAAGGGGGGAACTAGAAGGGTATGAAAGAAACTTGGCCCACCCCCTGCCAAAATCGTAAAATTTTGGCTTCAAATTCACATCTTTTTATAGGGCAGTGATTTATTTATTTTTTTATGGTTCAGGGAAAGCACCGGGCCCTTTCCATACACACTCACAGCAGAGAAAAAGAAATTTAACAAGTGAGTGAAATATTTAATTAAAAAACAAATATAAAAAAATTCAGACAACCCCCCTTGGCAATATAAATTTAACATACAATAATCCACCCCAACAATTAGAACTCTCGACAATATCCTTATCACAGGTCCAATGGAGAAGCTGATGGGTTTTTTGGGTAAAAAATATGATCCCCGGGGAAAGGTAATAAATTTTTAGACAGTCTACTGGTATCCAGGGGTTTGGGGTGAAATTTTAAGCTGCCTATGAAGATCCCCGACTAACCACCACCACACAACAGGCAGGCATGAGATAGTCCATTCATCCTTGGGGGAAATGAGCCAGGGTACTTCACAGTGGTTACATTCGACAAGATACACAGAAACGGTGACTTCCACTTGTTTGCTTCGCCGGCCTCCTTTCATGTTTCCCGCTGGCCCTTCTTGTCCCCAGCTGCTGGGAAGTTTTTCCTGCTGGGGAAATGGACTCCTTCCAGTGGTACCACTTCCAGAATGGATTGAAACTTTGAACAATTTTAGTTTTGTACTCCCCCTGTCGGGTTTTTGGGTTTAAAGATCCATAATATTCTGCTTCTAAATTCAGTTCACAATAAAGTAGCATATATCACAACCAGGGCTTCTAACACTGCCTCCACTGGATTTAGGCTTTCCTCAGAAGTGCTATTTTCACCTCTTGATAATATTCCTAAGCTGATGTCAACATTTAAGTCTTTCTGAGACCAGCCCAGGCAGCATCCTGCCCGGCCCCGTCCACGCCCACACTGAATGACCAAGGGTTCGAACCTCAAAACATCTTGGTTTTTTTCCTGGGCTCCCCCGTCTTCAGCCACACACTGGCCTTCACTTCAGCCCTCAACACCCCATTTCTTGACATGTAGTATATCTCAGTGGAATCTGGAAACCTTCTTTGGGAATTTTTTCATGGGGCCTTTTTTTTTCCTGGGCAACATCCATTTCCACGATGTCTTTCATCATCTCCCAAAGGGGGCTGCCTTTGTTTTACTAACATCCTTTTTATCTCAGCACCTTGGGCCCAAGCCTTTTTGGGGGCCCTTCAGCTCATCCATTTTTTGGGGGTGGGAAAACCCCATCCCGAGGTGAGGTTTTTTTTTTAACTTGATAAGATTCTGTATTAAGGTTTTTTGATTAGTTTGACTCTGATTACAAAATTTTTTGTTCAGTAATGCAATTCATTTTTTCTTTGGGGGGAAAGGGTTAGAAAGTTTAATTGCTTAGTCTTGATGGTTCCCACTTTTGACAATCCCTGATCTATTATACTTACTATTTATTTTTTGAACGTTAGACCAAAATTTGGGTTTTCACTCATTTAGAAATACTGTGACCATTTAATTAATCATTTCATTTTTCTGTCAGAATAAAAACTTAAAGTTTTTCTGCTGGTCATCAAATTTAAAATCTTAAAAATATTTCCCGGAGTGAATTTTTCAGCACTTTCTTGTATGGTTTGAGTTCTTCCTTCCAATTAAATTAATAGTTCCCCCTTCCTGGGCAACTTGGGGAATCTTTTTTTAAAGAAGTATATGATATTTTATTCCTTTTAAATTTTAAAATTTTATTAAATTTTCTTTTATTATTTTTATTTATTTATTCTCATGTATGGATTAAGTAATTTAAATTGAGATATTTCTCAACATGTTACCTTGGCAAGATAAAGGAAATTTAAAAAATAACTAAAAAAGCATTCAAAAGTTTTTGAAGCATAGTGGACAGTTACAGTAGAAAAACCTGTGGATCCCCAGAATAGGGGGTAGAACTCAGATTTTGTGAAGAGGTGCTTAACATCAGTAGACTTTTTTTGGGAAAATGGGGAAAATTTTTTTGGAAAAAGTAGGGGACTCAATTCCCCGTTTGGGAACCAATTAACGTGATAAATGTGAGTTTCTGTGTATTTTATAACATATTGATACTTATAAAATGATTACACATTTTTTTTTCTGACTGTATTTGTGACAGTGTTTTCAATGTTTACAAAATATATATTTTTTTGTTTTACTCTAAATAGCTCTGAATTTATTGCACTGTGTTCCTCATGGTGGCACTGTTCCTTTGAACTGTTAAACTTATATATTTACAAGGTACTGGCAATGAATAAGCAGCCATTCATACTTTTAGTAAATGTTTATACAGGTGTTGCAAATATACCTACATTATTTTTCGTATTGGATGAAATATAGTTTGTTTACTTTGTAGGCTGAAATAGAATATAAGGATATTTTTGGCAAGCATATTAAGATCAGTTTTCATAATCACTACAGCTTCATTAAGAAACCTGTTTAGAACACACTCTTCAGGATAAAAAATCCACAGTATTTACACAAGCTATTTTCAGTGTCCCAGGCATTGTGGAACTGAGCACAGGGATTCTAAATGAAGTTAATAGACCAGACTATGAGAGAGGTTTATTAATAGAGCCTGAAAGCAAAGGAAGAAAATTACGTAAAGCTAAGATTATGTGTTTCGGCAGATAAGGAAATTCAGAGACTCGCTGAATAAACAATCCTTCAGTTGTTTAGCTGACAACTAAGGCTAAAATGTGATTCACTTTTGTAATAAAGAGAGATGTTATTTGGTTATGCAGATGAGGGAATTAAATTAATTCATAACATAATAGTGCTATTTACAGTTCTGCTGATGATCTGATGTTTGTTTTTTCTTGTTTCCTTCTTTCCTGTGTTTTATGAAAACTAAAATGTACACTGTTGTTGCGTGTGAGTTTTACCAAATATTTCAAGCAAAGTCTATTTATTTTACTGTAATGACCACTCCTGTACTATGATTGTGCGGGATTGTGGAAGATAGGTGAAAAAGAGAGTGCAGGCAGGGTGGAATGGGTGGAGAAGAGTGTCAGGAATGATTTGGATATCAGCAAGAGTGAAAGGGAAGGTCTCAGGACTGTAGCAAGACCAGCTATGTTATATGCGTTGGAGCGGTGGCACTGACCAAAAACAGGAGACAGAGCTGGAGGTGGCAGAGTTAAAGACGCTAAGATTTGCGCTGGGTGTGACGGAGGATGGACAGGATTAGAAATGAGTACTTTAGAGCAGTGGTCCCCAACCTTTTTGACACCAAGGACCGCTTTACTAGAAGCAAATTTTTCCAGGGACCGTTTTGGGGGATGGGGGAGAGGATTCAGGGCAGGTTCGTAGAGCAGTTTTTTACACAATTTATATTACATTTCTATTATTATTAAGTTATAATATCATAATGGAAATAATACAACTTACCATAATGCAGAATCAGTGGAGCCCTTTTCCTGCAACCAATCGATCCCATCTGGGGATGATGGAAGACAGTGACACACGAAGTGTGTTGCTTATGTTCAGTCTACTCCATAATCTCATTTTGGTTGCTATCACTGCAGAAAACGCTGCCACAAAGATAGGATGTTGAAATGGAAGAAGTCTTTTCAGTGCTTTTGTAGCAACCTCAGGATATTCTACTTTGACTTTAATCCAAAACGTATGGAGATTTGAAGTTGTCTCAAACATACTTTTAAGGCCACCATCATTTGCAACCTCAAGCAGTTGATCTTCTTCAAGCACTGACAAAGTTGAATAACCTGGCTTATTCACGAATGGGTCACGGATCCATTCCTTTCCATTTCATGGTCTTTTGTGGTTGGGAATATTTTTCAAACTCTATTGAAAGCTGAGATAGGTGATCATACACCAGCTGGGAGAAAGAAGGCCCTGGTTTGATATTTTTAAAAACCGCTGCTAACATTTGAAACATATGAAAAAATCCCAATATTCACTTGCTGGCCCCATAAATCAAGTTTGGCTTTGAATGCAGCCACTTTATCTGCCAACTTGAACAATGAGTACCTTCTGCCTCTGCCCCACATGCTGCCTCAGATTTTCCTCCTCGGGCTCCTCCAGCCTGGCAGGATACTGAGTCTGTAAAGGTGGGGTGCCCAATAGTGCCTGTATGCCTGTTCATATTGTGAGGTTTCTGAACTCTTTTGGGATCCCCCAAACGGGAACGTCACGCTGAAGTGCGTCCTGAAGCGATTGCTCGCGCCGTGTAAGATTGTTTGTCCGTTGCTCCAGCAACAGGTAAACCGTCTTCCACAGACGCGGTGATCGCACTGGCGTGTTGTCCCGCTGACGGAGGTCCCAAGAGAGTTTAGAAACCTCACATTTTCTTGAATGAGTGCAGCATTAATAGGAATGTTTCTTGAACGGGCATCACTGAACCACATAAGAACTGTCTTCAAATGCAGCAGTTCACATACGTTTGCAACCTTAGATTTTTCTTCTTTTTTTGCATATAACTAAGACATATACATTGCATTTTTCATTCCAACAGATTGCACATCACAAACATTAACAAGTTATCTTTTTTTGTGTCTGCCGTTTCTGCAGGAGGGTGACAATGAGTTAAATTCCAGTGGATATTTTTCAGATGTTGACAAGCAATAAGCAAAAGGTATCACTGAAACCACTGATAAACAAACAGCAAAAAAAAAAAACAACAGTACAAGGAAGTTTTGAAGAAAGAAAATTTTTTACAATGTTTGGGGATCATTGTGCACAACTGAGCTGCGACCACAGAACTAACTGCTATTTTGGATGATTCATTCAAGCATTTCAAGGTCACTTCGTTGTAATGAAATTATCTGCTGAATGTACTTCGTAGTAACGAGATTTCTGTAGACTCGTGTCATATGGGGAAACTGTCGGGACCATAAAAATACTTCGTTGTAATACTCTCTCACCTCAGTCCCTCTCCTTTCTCTGTGCTGCTGCAAAGCCCGCCCGCTAGCGTTCTGAAAAGTGCCCTCAGTGAAGAGGGCAACCATTTGCTGTAGCCCATCACTAAATGAGTCTCCTGTGCGGAAGTTCTCTTGTGGCCTGGGCTGCTAATCGGGGTTGGGGACCCTGCTTTGCATTGGTTTGAACATGTGCAGATGACAGATACTGAGTATATTGGGAGAAGGATGCTAAGAACAGAGCTCCCAGGAAGAGAAAAGAGGAAGGCCTAAGAAAAGGTTTATGGATGTGGTGAGAGAGACATGCAGGTGATGGGTGTAACGGAACAAGATGCAGAGGACAGAAAGATATGGAAGAAGATGATCCGCTGTGGCAACCCCTAATGAGAGCAGCCGGAAGAAGAAGAAGACTCTAAGTAGAAAAATTTCAGAGAGAGAAAATATTCATTTTCAGAGTGTTGATGTGACTACCAATGATTATATGGCAGGTCTAAGGGAGAGTGTTATATAGAACAAGGTCACAGTGTTAAATGAGCTGAGAGAGATAGTGATTCTTGCACTAGCTATAAAGGCCAGCTTCAGAAAATATCAGGTGTCTGACACGCGTTGTTGGATTTTATACTTTGGTTTAACATCAGTTTTAATATAATTCCATATGTAGAAATTCATTATAGATCATTTAAGCAGTGATTTGTACTCAGCAGTTTGAAGAAAAATGGTTAAATAGTTTTAAACCCCTCTCTTTAGATATACTAGACTTATTTCTCTTATGTTTATGTTTATTGTTATGGTTGTTAGCCGAGATGTTGCTGTCACAAAGTCTTTTTGCATATAATGTTAATTTTGTAATATACTGCTGCTTTTGTGTTTTTGCTTAGACATACCAGTATATGCTGTGTATAGTGTTATTTTAATTCTTAAACTGAATATAAATCTTCTTGGGTTCCTTTGCTGACAATCCTAGTTATAGGCTCTTGCTTTAAATAGCAAATATACAGTGAGTCCTTGGGTTCTTTTGCTCTTTACTTCCTTCTATTTCTGCTATATCTGAATTGTGTTGTAATAAATTGGTGTTGGTGCAGTAAACTTTTCATGAGCTACTAATGCGTATATCAGGCAAGGAATACAACTTTTTAAATAAGCTACTGTGTTAAGGTCATTAGCATATTCACTCTAGTCAAGTTTTGTTTGCCATAGCTTTCTTCATTTTTTTTTCAGTTATATTGTTATCATTTTAATTAACTATTAAAGATAATTATCTATGTACTTTTAAAGTGGTCTTCCTGATACAGTGAAAACTAATTTTTTAACTATTGACCTAACATTTTTGCTCATTTTCATTTGCTGCTCTCTTGGTATAATATTGTGTTTAATCTCATTTTCTGTTAGTGAAATGCAAGTTCACTTAGAATTTAAATCAGGAGGTTCAGTTGACTTATAAAAGAACATTCAATTTTAATAAAATTATAAAGAGGCAAAAGATATTGTCCATTTTTTCTTCTGCCTGTATAGTTCATTGTATTGCTGCACGATGAAGCACTGGCTAGTGAATCTGGGAAATATTTTCCTGCATGTAGCCAAATATAAAGTGTTTGTTGATTTCAAAACTAATTTATTGCCCATTCTTTATTCAAATTATCAACAAAGGCTAATGAGGCTGTCCAATAGATGGTCATAAATGACCTTTTCATCCCCAGAATGTTTCAGAAATAACATTCCATTCACTTTTACTATAACTCTGGTAGAACTTTTGTCATAGCTTTATCTGTTTATAAAAGTTTGGCTTAAACCTCAATTGACCCATCAGTATATTTAAAAAAATAAATAAATGAATATGGTGTTGAGGTCTACTCATTTTACAGAAAGACATCAGACCAGTGGTTCTTAGTTGGGCGGCCTAGCGGTGCGAGTAACAAAGGGCAAAGATGTGAAAAAAGAAAAGAAGAATCAAAAATATGAAAAAACATCTGTTGAAACTAAAACAAATTAACTTAAACTACATTCTGATACTAGAACAATAAATATAGAGTTAGATGAATGTCGATAAAAGTTAATAGTAGGTATAATAAAATATGCATCTACATTTCAAAAAAATGTTAGGGGGGACGTGATTAAAACTGTTATGAAAACTCGGGTCGCAAATACTTAAAGGTTGAGAAATGCTGCATCAGACTAAACACATGAAATACAAATATATAAGAATTAGTTTTTGTCAAAGTAAATTAACCAAATGTTGTTTGGCTCATTTTACATTTCAATGAAAAGAGGCATAATAAATTAATTGGTGTAAAAATTCTTCAAAACACAAAATATGGAGGTTGTGTATATTCATTGAAGTCAGTAAGGGAAGAGGGATGTTAAATCAATCAGTGTATTTAAAAAGAAATTGTTTTCAAATGAAGCAAAGTTATGTCACAATGACTCAACCTGTGTTTGGTTGTCCTTCAGATTTATCAGACAGACCAACAAAAATGACCTCACTTTCTTTAGATAGTGTCCATGTTCACACCTCAGAAATTGAATACTGCCTGAATAGCCATGGCATTTGTTGAATACAAGAAGAAAACTTTTTTTTCAAATAAAGAACACTGTTGCTTACGTTTAGTTTTTAAGTGGCAACTCTGCATGATCATCTAGATTTTTGGATCAATGTTTCCTTAGAGGATGAGTCAAAGTCTTTATCAATCCAAAAAAAGTCAGTGGTTGGTGAAGTGCGGACAGTACCAAAATTATATTATCAATACTGAGTTCATCTTGGATTTCAGGCTCCTGTCAATGAGTTTAAGTTGAGCCAAAACAAGTCCTCCATTTACATAATAGTCCTAACCTTTTCAGGGAAACCACCAAAAAATCTATGAGGATTATGAGAAAGACGTTTTGTATTATGGACTGCCTGACCGATAAAGGGTTCTTGTATGAGATCTGCTCTATGTATTTTGAGCTTGTAGAATCGTATACTGTCTCTAGCATTGCAAGTGTCTAATTAGTTTTATATTTTGTTTTTGTTTTGTTTATAATTGTCAACTTTGTTTTTTGTCAAACCCATCTTCTTTAATAATTTTTCATTTTTTTTGTTTAAATTAAAAGGGAACTTCTATTTTAAAGTGTCATGTTTTCTAATAAATTCGACTAAAAGGATATTATTAATATTTTAAAATTTTGGGGTACTGTCTTAAAATCCCTTTTTTTTATTTTGAGTTGTTTGCTGAAAGGTGGAAAAAAATTTTTTTTGGGAACAACTTAAACCCCACATGATTCCCCTTTTCCAGGGGGACTAAAATTAAAGTTGGATCTTAGTTTTATTACACAACGAAGGAATATTTTTTTTTATGTCAGAGACTTGAAATTTTCATTTTGGGGTTTGTGAATAAATACTTAAATTTGGGTTTTTTCTAATAATGATTTAGTTTTGAAGTAGTTCTTTCGATTAAAGGAATTAATTTTAATGGATTTTAAAGGGGATGTAGATAATGACAGTTTTTTTGGGATTGAACAGTGTTCATCAAGTACAATTTAATGGGAAAATAATAGTCGTTTGATGCCGTCTAATTAGTATGAGTCTCATTTTTCACTTAATTGCAAGACTCCCCTTTTCTCACTTTTTTTCTTTTTATCTTTTTTACTCAAAAAATTGGCCCCATCAACTCATTCTTGCAGAGAAACCCATACACCTGTGAGGTCTGGGAGGTCCTTCAAACGCCTTTACTATTAAGCCCACAAAATCATACACAGTGAAGTAAAAACCCAAAGGTAAGCCTTGGGGAAAAAGTTTGTATCAAAAGTTTACAAGAACCACAAAAAGGTACAGCAGAGATTTTATTTTTCATGTTTACATAATGGCCAAAATTTAAAAGAAAATGTAGAATTTGTTATTTGTTCATTTTTGGTATTGTGACTTTAAAAAGTATTTTTTTGCCTGAGATTATATTTCCTATTCTCCATGATCAGCTTCAAGTACCCTCCCACAGAGTCATTTTTTTTTGTTGTCTATGGTAGCCTTAAGTGTTTGGGAAAACTGAATGGTAAAAGCCACATCGGGGCAAGAAATTCCGGGCATTCTTTTACAGAGCTATTTTTTTACAGAAGACACCTGAAGCGTTTTAGTCAGTATTGGGTTACATTTCAAGGTATGATGATTGTAAAAGATTGGAAGAAGAAATTTTTAAAATCCTGGGGGATGTGAGCCTATTTTGTAATTCAAAGGTTTTAAATAAAAGTGGGGAAAAAAAAATTGTTAAATCATCTTAGTTTTTAGGTGCATTTTATATGTGATTGTTTCACCATGTTTTGGTTTTTGATAATAATGTTGATTTAAGATATTTATTAATAAGTAATTGTTCGCCATGAAGGATAGTTTTACCTTTAATAGATCAGATAATTTATAACTTTTGTGTTGTGAATCTTAGGTTAGCAAACCATATTTTGGGTGTTTTTGAATCATGGCAAAAAGTGTGACTGCTACATGTTTTTATTTTGTTTTTTTCAAAAAGAAGTAGTTGCTTTGCTTGTATAGCATATTTAAAAACAAGGCTGGCTCTTATTGTTGGCAGTGCCTGTTCAAGGACATTAGTTGCCGACCTTTAGTGGGGTGGAGCAACAAGAGAACACAAATACAGAGTCTGTAGGTTGAAAACAGATACCTTGGCTCTTAGGGGTGCTTCTGTACATAGTATGTATCAAATGCCAGAAATTTTCAAGAAGGAATGATTTCCTGCAATAGTAATATTATGATATCGGGAATATTTTTTTAAATCAATTAAATAAATGAAAGCAGAATAAAATTAAGTTTTAATTTCTGTCAACAGCAGGGACATTTCTGACTGTTTACATACCTTGAATAGTGGGCATTTGTACAAAAAATGAATAATACAAATAGTATAATATACACATTTTAATGTTTCCATAGAAAATAAAATTTAGATATTAAACAACTGCAATGCAATATATAAAGAGAAGTAGATTTAGTTGTTAAAGGAACTTAAACAACTTTAGTTTTGGGTTTAGAATTTAGGGTTAACAATTTACTTTCATCCTTTTATTTCATGGAAAACTTGTAATTAGTGCAGCAATAAACAGATATTTTACTAATTGATTATTTGGATAATTATGAGAATGATTACACAAGTAAATGGCTATCTTAAAAGTAATGGCTAAAGTTAAAGCATGTAGTTATTATATGAAACAAAGAAAAGGAAAGGAAAAAATCAAAAGGTACTAATTACATCTAAACTGGTTACTTGGAATGACTAGGTAGTCTTACTGGTATGTAGAATCAAAAGAAATACATTATCTAACACAAACATTGCAAAACACAAAATCAAACAATAGTGTAAGTAAGCTGCATTATAAATAAATGAAAATGATGCATTTGTATAATACCATAGTCCAAAAATACTGACTGAAGATGATAAACAAATGCATACATTTATATTGTAAGAGATACTACAGAATCATTATATTAAGTATAACAGAGAAGGCAGGTGTTACAAATGTAAATTTAGGCACAGTGGATGTAGGTTAATAATAATACAGGGTAAGTCAAATTATGTTAACACTAATGGACTCTATGTATATTATTGTATACAATTTTGTGGACAATATATGCTACAGTATGGTACATATGTGTTGAAAATGATGGAACAGGTTGAGACATTTCTGTAAATCATTTTGCACATATGAAGTATATTTTGTAGAATAAATTGTTTCTGCTATTCAAAGTTAACATAATTTTGACTCACCCTGTATGTTATTTATTTAGCACCTCTCCCACTCCAAGGCTTGTATATATAAATTTAAATACTTCACAATTTTATCAAAACTGGTAATACAATGCACAAATATTTTTTTATAACAAGACAAGAGATAATGTATTGTAAATATGAAAACCACATTAAATGAGAGAGAGAGGGTATAACAGAAATTGAACCCCACCTTTTGTGAGGACACCAATATATTGTCATTTCCTTGCTATATGTATCAATAGTGTATCCAAGGGAAAAGGAGAGAATGATGGGGCCTCAAAGCTATGTGTTTTGGGAAACCCCACTCATCTGATTTTAAATCTGAGCTGTGCAATGCCTGCCACGACAGCCTGTCTAGAAAGAACAGAACAGAATAATTATGAAATAAGAAGATTGTATGATATCAAGAAAAGGTGTATTTATAGTTAAAACTACCATATAGTAAAACCTATGTAGATAATCTGTCCTTTCTAGTGGAGATTTCAAAGAATATCAAGTGATATGTGTGACAAATACCTCATGTTAGCTACAAAAATGTTTTGTAATGCTAAAACAGTAGTGAAAAGCAGCAAATACTCATATGTTACAAATGTTTACTGTAAGACTGAAAAGAACTGCAGCAAAATTCACAATGTTATTATGTACATCATTGGAATGCATTGGCAATGAAATAATTAAAGAAGAATCGCATGTACTTAGAATATATTTTTTGTGTGATATATCAAAAGAAACCAAGAGAGAAAGGAATAAAAAGATATTTACCCAACCATAGTCCACCACCTGAGACGTAAAGGTACAGGAACAGTACAGTATTTCGATAGTAGGGTATTTGTAGGTAACAGCTCAAGTTGTAGAATCTATTTAGCCTGCAAGGACTATATGAATTGAGTTTAAAAATCCAAATGATTCATGATATAGTCTTCTTTTATACTTAATATTTTGATAATTTAGTATTTGCACAGTGTAAATGTTTGTATTTGTTTATCATCTTTATTCAGTATTTTTAGACTATGGTATTATAAAAATGTATGTTTTTTCATTCATTTTGTTTCGTAACTCTGTTTCCTTATAAAACAACTTTAGTTAATTTTGTTGTTATACAATGTTGAGTACTGAACAATGTATTTCCTGATTCTAGATAATAAATAAGGATTTTCCATTCTTAGTAGTCAGTTTGAGTATAATTACAGTTTCTTTGATTTTTTTCAAGTAACAGCAACCTGGTTTAACATAGTTAATTTGAAATTTGCATTTTTTGCTGCAATAAATATAAGTTGGTACTTTTAAAGTTTTTCTATGAAAATTATGGCATGTAATTTACACCAGGAACCTACCTATATAGTGTATTTTGCCCAAGTAACTGAAATTAATACTTTGTTAATAATGTTGACCAAGCTTTAAAAGATGTGGATTTAAAGTTATTAAAATAGAGGGAAATATTGCATGTCTTTTCATTATGTGTAATCTGTCATGCGTTAATACGAAAGTGACATTTGTAAGCACAAAACTGGCTAGGTGCTGCTAATGAAGGTTATTGCTTGATCACAGCACCAAAGCCTTTAATTAGTAATGTTTTGAAGAGCATCTAATAATTCAAGGATGATGTGACACTGTGTCGGTTTCTGGACCAAGAGCTAACCTGCTCAATAAAAAATACATAAACAACCATTTATCAGGTGTAACAGCATGACCTTGGACTATTGTTAAAGCACAAAAGAAGTTTTCCCATCAAAACCCGAAAATCCCACCCGGGAGAAGAATTTAAGATTTTTATATACAGTAAACAGTATTTATAGATGTGGACCTTTGACTTTAAGAACAAAATTGGTTCACGGGTTATTGTAACTCAAGTTGGTTGTAAGTCAAGACTATTTTATCCATTAAGAAATAATGTAAAACCCAAAAGCGTCCGAACCTCCCACAGCAACACTTACTTAAAGTTTTCATAAAAAAAAAGGGGTTGATAATGTCATAATTTACCAAAACGCCAATAATTTTCTAATGTGCAATCAAACAGTTCTAAAAAGTGCCTAGACTACCAGAAACAACAATTTCATACTGCACTCACCATTTGTTGACATCTTGGCTTGCAGGATAGGAGGAGGAGGAGAATGAAATGGAAGGTGGTTTTTTTTGGAAGGAGAGTCCTTCCATAAGAACATGAGGACTCTTGCTCCCTGGTGTCCTTTCTCTCCTTGGGAGAGGCTGTAGCCCACTAGGACCCGCTTCTGGCTCACTAGGTCTCAACCTTTCGGGAAAAAAAAACTGGTCTAAATTTTTTTCCAAGTCTCTTGGGTGAGCAGGAGCATTGTCCATGATTAGAGAGCCATGACTGGGAAGCCTTTGTCCTCTCATATTTCTTAACAGTAGGACAGAAAACCTCCCTGATCTACTCAAAAAGCACCTTGTTACCCAGGCTTTTGATTAGATCTCACATGACCGCCTATTCTTCATGGCTGTATGTTTTCTGAACACTCTAGGGTCTCAAAGGATAAACCAAGAGGGCTTTATCTTTAGGTCGCCCCCTTGGCACATACAATAAGGTTAGCCTATCCTTCATAGGCTTGTGGCCAGGCATTTTCTGCTCTTCCTGTGTAATGTATGTTCTCCCCAGCATTTTCTTCCAGAAAAAACCCCGTTTCATCACAGTTAAAACTTGATGAGAGCAAAGTCATTTCTCTTTTTTATCATTTCAAAGTGGCATGTAATTTTCGCAGCCCTTTTATCACATTTGGCTGCTTCACCATGCCCAACTACGCTTATGAATCCAGTTCTTGCTTTAAAATTGTAAAACCACCCCTTTTCTAGCACGAAATGTTTCACCACTATACTTGTTGATGGCTTATCCTTTAAAGATCTGCATTTATACCCCCAGTTTTTCACAAAATGATTGATCAGATAGGCTATCGCCGAAACCCCTTTTCGTTATCCACAAGTTTTTCTCCTGAAAACTGTTGACCCACTTACTAATTTGAGTAACCCCTTTTTGCAAACTAGCTTCCTATACAAATCTTTTCTTGAAAATTGTGGAGATGGGGGATTTTTACGCCAAATAGCAGCGAGATGTTCACACAACACCACTCCATATTTACGCACAGTTTTCTTTTTCCGATCAAATTGTTTTTTTACCTTCGTTGTCTTCTTCCTTATTTTAGCTTTTTTTGGGGCCCATTTTGATAGTAATTATCCAAATAAATTATATAAATCACTGCACTGAGAAAAAAACCCCCCAAAACACGATCTCGACCCGACTGCCGCTGAAACGCCTGGGCTGTTTGTTTAAACCCCGCAAGCGGATACACGGACCGATCCGGCCGTGAAGCAAGTTGTTGGTCGAATCAAAAAAAAAATTTTGTCAAATCAATTTGTTCGATGTGGGGCCCGGGGTCGTTTTCGGGGTCCGAAGGGGGTTGGGATGATGGATGGATGGATATATAAAACGTCAAAAAATTAAAGGAACACTTTAAAAAACACATCAGATTCAAGGGGAAAAAGAAATCCTCCGGATATCTATACGAATAGACGGGGAATGTGTTAAAAAAAAGGGGGATCCCAATCGCTTGATGGAAATGAAATGATCCCCACAGAGCCCTGAATTAAAGATGCCCCAAAATCAGAGTAAAAAAAATTATGGGCAGGCAGTCCATTTTGCCAAATGAAAAAGAACTCAAAATTGTACGCAGCACTTTGTAGGGCCCCCTGTGTTCAACATGCCTGACAACATCGGTGCATGTTTTAAGAGATGACAGATGGTGTTGTGGGGATCTCCCCCCAGATCTGGACCAGGGCATCACTGAGCTCCTGGACAGTCTGAGGTGCAACCTGGTGGCATTGAAGGGCCCAAAAACATAATGTCCCAGGGTGTTCTATTGATTTAGGTAGAAAGGGATAGTCAATGGTATAAAACCCTTCATCCTCCAGGAACTGCCTGCATACCACATGAGGCCAGGAATTGTGGGGCCCCGGGGCCACGTACCAGATAGGGTCTGGGGTCCGGATTTCATCCTGATACCAATGGCACCCAATTTTGTAACCCGGGGCGTGGACCCCCAGATTGCCCCCCCAGACAATCTTAACCCCCCAAAAAAACCCCCTTTGGCGAATGTTTTACAGGCAGAAATGCCCCATGGCTTCTCCAGACCCCTTCATTTCGCCAGTCCGAGTGAACCTCCCTTCATTTTAAAAAAAAAGGGCACCAGGGGCATCTCCCAAGGGGGTTCTTGGCAACCTGAGCTGATGGGGGCAGTTTAGGGCCCATTAGAGGCGGGGGGCCCTTGGGCCCCCCTTAAGTTTTTCTTTGTTTTCGGGAGACTTTCACCCAGTGGCCTGCTGGAGGTCTTTTTTGGGGGCCCAGGCCATCCTGTTCCTCCTCCCCCAAACAGAGATATTCCTGCTGATTTTTGGACCCCAGGCCCTCCCCTTTCCCAGAGTAACTGCTTGTCTCCCCCCATCCCCCTTGAGACTGTAGGAAAAAGCAAACCTTCTGGCAATGACACGTATTGAGGGCCATCCTGGAGAATTTGGACCCCCCGGCAACCCCCCAGCCCAGGCCCCTCAGCCCCGGGGTGACACTGACTGAAAAAAATGAAAAACTAGGAAAAACAGTAAAAAAGATGAGGGGGGAAAAAAATGTATGGCCCCCACCTTTAAACCATTCCTTTTTTGGGGGTATCCAGTTCCTTTTGCATCTGTTTTAATTTCATTAAACCCAGAGCGAAACTGATTAACAACCCCTGTTTAATTTACCGATTAATACCCCCTATTTTTCATTGATTTTTGCATCCGATTAAAAAGTGTCTTTAAATTTTTGAGCATAAAAAATTTTCAAAAAACCCCGGTTTTCGAGCGGAGAAGTGTGTGAAAGGAATGAAAAGAAAAAAAATTTTTATAATAACGAAAGATTGACTGTAATTGTTTTTTTTATTTTTATGAGTGTTGCGGAATATATAATATCTGCAAAAAAAAAACGCCCGACTTTCAACTGTTTTTTTTTCTAAACTTAATTTAAAATTTTAAAGAGACCAAAGACAAACCATAAGACATAAACAAAAATGTTTCAAATGTGTCCCTGAAGAAGGGAGGCTCAAAATAAAAATACAGCAGATCTGGGGGCCACCAGCTGCTTGGGGCTGCAGTGCATCTCCTTTGGACTGGACCAGATTTGTCAGTTCTTGTGGAGAGGTCCCCACCTTCCACCAAAGGGACCGAAGTTTTTGGGAATTTTGGGGGAAACCCAATCATCCAAATCGATCCTCCCAGGGAAAGGCCCCCCGGGAACGCTATCCTTGGGAAAAACATGAACCCCATCACCCCTTTGGAGACAAAACCGGGGCTATCAGTGAAGAGCACTTTTGCCACCCTGTCTGGTCCAGCGGTGGGTTTGCCCATAGGCGTTTTGGTGATGCTGGTAAGGACCGCCTTTTAAAGGCCAAAGCCCCAGTCCAGCCCTCCCCGCCCCCGGGGCAGTCTGAGCACTGATGGAGGAATTGGGTTCCGGGACTGGGGAGTTTTGGGGCCATCCGTACCCCCCCAAGGTGAATTTGGGTGTACCGATCCTTTCAGTGTTGTTCATGTGGTCTTCCACCGGGGATGATCAGCTGTCCTTCCTGTCTCCCCCGGCCTCTTTGGGCCCCGGGGACATGGAATTTATTGCCCAGCCATCAGCAGGGCCTCCTGCAGCATGCCAAGAGTCAAGATGAGCAGGACCCGCATCTTTCGGTTTTTCAAACCTGAGACAAGCCTTTTTGTGTCCGGTTTTTTTGAACTTGACCTTAAATGCCTACTTTTTAAGCTTTAGGTCTTAAACATATTCCAAGGTCAGAATTAATTATTAGGAATTTAAATGATGGAAAAATTGTTTAAACCCCTTTTAAATAAGATCTGTAAAGTTATTTGGATTTTTAAAAAATTATTGTTGAAAACAATTGAAAAAGGGACCTTTTTTGTTGAGGGAAAAAAAAAAAAAAAAAAAATAATGAAAAAAAAATATGTAAAAAAAAAAAAAATAATATTTATATATATATGTTATATATTTTTATATATATTGATATATATTATATATATATTGTATATATATGTATATATATAAAGTTAATTTTATATATATATGTTATATATATATATATATATATATATATTATATATATATAATATTGATATATATGTATATATATAATTTTTATTTTAAAATAATTGAAATATGTTTTATATATTTATATTTTAATAATTAATTTTGTGTAAATATTTTAATTGAATAATTTATTTTTGTAATATATAAAAATTTTAATTTTATAAATAATTTGGTATATATAAAATATTATTTAAGTATTGGGTTAATTTATGTGTATTTTTTTAATATAAATAAAGGAAAAAATAAAAAAAATATTTAAATAATAATTTTTGCAGACCTTTCGATATGGGGTTGTTTCCAGACCCCCCCGGGAAAATGAAAAAGAATAAAACCCTATTTTTTTGGTTATTTTTTTTTATTTTAAGTTTATAAAATTCCCCCCAGTTTTATTTTCCCCCAGAGTTTTAACACATAACCCTTTGACCCCTTTGATTTAGTAAGTTCTTGAAAAATTTAATAAACCCTTTTATAACCCGTAAACCTAAATATTATTTTAAAGAATTTGGGGTCTGATATCCTTTCACTTTTTAAAGACAGAAAAGAAAAAGAAATAAACAAAATGTAATTACAGTAAATTTGTTGCAGTAACCCAAAAGAAGTCATGAAATTGAACCGCAAAAAAAGAAAACAAAAAAAAGAAGTAAATGTACAGCGGAAAAAATTAAAATGGTTTAACAACAATGAAAGAGACTTGCCAAACTGATTTTATTTTATGAAACGGAAGCCGTCGGGAGCCCCTTAGCTTGGAGACGCCCTTTTTCTTTTCTGGAGTCTTCAAACCAAACCTAAAGTTCCTCCGTGCCTTTTTAAAATCCACTTACAACTTTAAAAAGGGCAAAGGGGGGCTTATACCCCTTTTCCACTTTTTTTTAAAAAAATAGTTTTTTAAAAAAAATTTTAAAATCCAATTTTGGGAAAAAAGGGGCCAACCCGGGAAAAAAAAAGGTGGGGGTTTTTTCCTTGGAGGAAAAAAAAAGCTTTGCAAAAAAAGGGATTGGAATTTTATAAATTTTTAAAAAAATAAAAAAAAATTAAAAAAAAAAAATTTTAAATAAAAACGTGATGCTGAATGAGCGAGACGAGATTTGGGTTAAACTGTTTCGAAGCAGGAACTTAACGGGGTTTGATTGGTTAGCTTCAGTCAGGAGAACAATTGCTTTATTGGTTAGCTTTTTTCCATCCGCCAAAGGCCCCTTGTAAAATCAACGGGGGAAAAACCAACTAGGAAGTGCAGGAAGAAAAAGAAAATTTCCGGGAGAACCCTAAGGAAAAACCCAAATAATTTTTATTTAGTTTAATAAAATCAGGAAGACCCAAAACCCAAAAAGTGCGAAAGGGGGGTTTTGATTATATATATATATATATATATATATAAAATATATATATATATATATATATATATATATATATATATACTTAAAAAGATTTAGTCAGCCAAAACTTCAAGCTCCCCCCAAAAGATAAGAGAGGCCTTTATTTTCATCAAGGTTATATATAACATGAGAGACAAATGAGAAAAGTCCAGAAAACACATTGTCTGATTTTTAAAGAATTTTTTTTGCAAATTATGGGGGGAAAAAAAGTTTTCCACCAAAACAAAAAATTTCTCCTAAGACCAACTCTCAAGAGGCCCCTTTTTCCCCCCTCCATTACCTGTAATAATGGATGTTTTAGTTAAAAAAAGAACAAGTCCACAACCTCAAACAGTCACACTAAACTCCCAAATTAAAACCAAAGAGCTGAAAAGGGCACCAGAAACAAAAATTGTAGACCCATCAGGGTTTGGGGAAAACTAATCGAAAGGGGAAAAAGGTGGAAGAAATCAATTGGGGGGAATTATTAGAAAAAAGGGAAAAATAAAACCCCTGATAATTTTCCATCTGGGGCTGCATGAAGATCTCACCCCGGGGTGATCCCGAACGGGGGAAAACCCGAACCACACGGGGGGGGAAGTAAAAGACCCAGAGAGCTGGGAAAAAATAAAAAAGGGACCATCAGTAACACACCGCCAGGACCAAATCCCAGTGTCAGAGTTTTTCCGCTTTCCAGACATGCAGGCCTTGAATTTTACTAGAGAGCATTTTATGATCCAAAAAGGATTGGGAGAATTCGCGATGAAACCAAAAAAGAACTTTTTTTTAAAAACTCTACTGCGTTTTGAGGGGGAAAAAATGCTGGGGTTTATCCAAAGAAACAATTTTCTGTAAAGCATGGGGGGGGGAAACATCATGCTTTTTATTTTTTTGCAAAGGGACCGGACGAGATCCGTAAAGGGAAAGAATGGGGCCGTATCCCAGATTTTGAGGAAAACCCTTCCCCCGAAGGATTAAAAGGGAAAAGGGCTGGGCTTTTCATGAAAAATCCCCAAAAGCACGCTTGGGAACAAAGCAGGGTTTAAAAAACATTTCAAGGTTCTGGGGGGTAGCAGCTCCAGATCTCAACCCCATAGAAAATCTTTTTGGGGGGAGTTGAAAGTCCGGGTTGCCCAGCGAAACCCCAAAGCATACTGCTCTAGATGAGATCTGCATGGGGGAATGGGGCCAAAATACCAGAACAGTATGGAAACTTTGTGAAGATTAAGAAAAAAGCTACTGCTTCAAAAAGGGTTTTAACAAAGTATTGAGAGAACTTTGTTAACCAAATACTTTTTTTTTTACCATAATTTGAAAAATTCTTCAAAAATCAGACAATGTGATTTTTGATTTTTTTTTTTTTTTTTCCTTTCAATTTCTCTTTTCTTCCAAAAAAAAATTTTTGAAAAAAAAGGATTTAAAACCTTTAAAAGAAAAAAAAAAGGGGGGAAAAAATTCCCATAATGCGTCTGAACCTCCTACAGCAACACTTTACTTAAAGTTTTCATAATAAAAAAGGGTTGTATAATGCATAATTTCACTTCAAAACGCCACACACTTAAAATAATCAAACAGTTCTAAAAAGTGCCTAGACTACCAGAAACAACAATTTCATACTGCACTCACCATTTAAGTTGACATCTTGGCTTGCAGGATAGGAGGAGGAGAGGAATGAAATGGAAGGTGGTTGTTTGGAAGGTGGAGAAAGTCCTTCCATAAGAACATGAGACCTTGCTCCCCTGGTGTCCTTTCTCCTTGGGAGAGCTGTAGCCCACTAGGACCCAAGCTCTGGCTCACTAGGTCTCAACCTTTCGAAATAAAAACTGGTTCCAAATTCTTCCTGCTCTTTGGGTGAGCAGGAGCATTGTCCACATTAGAGAGCCATGACTGGTAAGCCTTTTGTCCTCTACATATTTCTAACAGTAGGACAGAAAACTTCCTGATCTACTCAAAAAAGCACTCTTGTTAACACCCAGGCTTTTAATAGATCTCTACATGACCCCAGTAGCCTATTCTTCTGTAGCTGTATGTTTTCTGAACACTCTTAGGGGTCTCAAAGTGATAAACCAAGAGAGGCTTTATCTTTAGGTCGTCACCTTTGAGCACATAACAATAAGGTTAGCCTCTATCCTCCATAGGCTTGTGGCCAGGCATTTTCTGCTCTTCCTGTGTAATGTATGTTCTCTCAGCATTTTCTTCCAGAAAAACCCAGTTTCATCACAGTTAAAACTTGATGAGAGCAAAGCTATTTCTTGTTATCAGCTCAAAGTGGCTTATGTAATTTTCGCAGCCCTTTTATCAGCATTCGGCTGCTTCACCATGCCCAATACGCTTATGAATCCAGTTCTTGCTTTAAAATTGTAAAACCACCCCTTTACTAGCACGAAATGTTTCACCACTAATACTTGTTGATGGCTTATCCTTTAACAGATCTGCATTTATAGCCCCAGTTTTTCGGCACAAAATGATTGATCTAGATAGGCTATCGCCCGCACCCGCCTTTCGCTTATCCACACCTGGTCAGCTTTTCACTGCCTGGGCCACTGTTGATCGCGACTTACTAATTTGAGTAACACCTTAGCAATACTAGCTTCCTTATACAAATCTTTTCGTTGTAAAATTGTGGAGATGGTGGATTTCATTACGCCAAAATACAAGCAGCGAGATCGTTCTACACGAACACCACTCCCATATTTACGCACAGTTTTCTTGTTTCCGATCGATTGCTTTCTTTTACCTTCGTTGTCTTCCTTCCCTTACTAGCTTCTTTGGGGCCATTTTGATAGTAATTATCCAAATAAATTATATAAATCACTGCACTGAGAAAAATAACACGGCCCATTAAATACACGTATCTCGACCGACTGCCGCCTGCAAACGCCTCGGCTGTTTACAGCTTACAATCCCGCAAGCTTGATACACGTGACCGCATTATAAACTGCTCAAAAAATTAAAGGAACACTTTGAAAACACATCAGATCTCAATGGGAAAAAGAAATCCTCCTGGATATCTATACTGATATAGACTGGGTAATGTGTTAGAACAAAGGATGCCACATCGTTTGATGGAAATGAAATGATCAACCTACAGAGCCCTGAATTCAAAGAGCCCCAAAAATCAGAGTGAAAGAAAAATTATGTGGCAGGCTAGTCCATTTTGCCAAAATTTAATTGCAGCAACTCAAAATTATGCACAGCACTTTGTATGGCCTGTGTTCTTGTATACATGCCTGACAACATCGGTGCATGCTTCTAATGAGATGACAGATGGTGTTGTGGGGGATCTCCTCCCAGATCTGGACCAGGGCATCACTGAGCTCCTGGACAGTCTGAGGTGCAACTCTGGTGGCATTGGATGGACCAAAACATAATGTCCCAGAGGTGTTCTATTGGATTTAGGTCAGGAAAGTGTGGTGGCCAGTCAATGGTATCAATTCCTTCATCCTCCAGGAACTGCCTGCATACTCTCACCACATGAGGCCAGGAATTGTCGTGCACCAGGAGCCACTGTACCAGCATAGGGTCTGACAATGGGTCCAAGGATTTCATCCTGATACCTAATGGCAGCCAAGGTGCCTTTGTCAAGCCTGTAGCGGTCTGTGTGACCCTCCATGGATATGCCTCCCCAGACAATCATTAACCCACCACCAAACTGCTCATGCTGAATGATGTTACAGGCAGCATAATGTTCTCCATGGCTTCTCCAGACCCTTTCACTTCTGTCACGTGCTCAGGGTGAACCTGCTCTCATCTGTAAAAGCACAGGGCACCAGTGGTGCATCTGCCAATTCTGGTATTCTATGGCTTAATGCCAATCGAGCTGCATGCTGCTGGGCAGTGAGCTCAGGGCCCATTAGAGGACATGGGGCCCTTGGGTCACCCTCATGAAGTCTTTCTGGTTGTTTGGTCAGAGACATTCACACCAGTGGCCTGCTGGAGGTCATTTTGTAGGGCTCTGGCAGTGCTCATCCTGTTCCTCCTTGCCCAAAGGAGCAGATACTGGTCCTGCTGATGGGTTATGGACCTTCTATGGCCCTCTCCAGCTCTCCTAGAGTAACTGCTTGTCTCCTAGAATCTCCTCCATGCCCTTGAGACTGTGCAGGGAGACACAGCAAACCTTCTGGCAATGACACGTATTGATGTGCCATCCTGGAGAAGTTGGACTACCTGTGCAACCTCTGTAGGGTCCAGGTATAGCCTCATGCTACCAGTAGTGACACTGACAGCCAAATGCAAAACTAGTGAAGAAACAGTCAAAAAAGATGAGGAGGGAAAAATGTCAGTGGCCTCCACCTGTTAAACCATTCCTGTTTTGGGGTCATCTCATTGTTGCCCCTCTAGTGCATCTGTTGTTAATTTAATTACCATACAGCAGCTGAAACTGATTAACAACCCCTCTGCTAACAGCTCAGATTAATATCCCATAAGTTTCATTGACTTTTATGCTATACTCTGATTAAAAAGTGTTCCTTTAATTTTTTTTGAGCAGTACAGGCAGGCGGCTTCAGTAAATACCCGTATTTCGCGAAAGCGGAGAAGTAGTGTAAGCAAAGAAGTAATGAAAAGAAAAGAAACATTTTTTATAATAACGTAATACGATTGACAATGTAATTGTTTTGTTATTGTTGCTATGAGTGTTGCCGGCATATATATATACTCTGCAAAAAAGAAACGTCCCAGACTTTCAACTGTTTTTACTTTCAGTAAACTTAATGTGTAAATATTTGTATGAGTACCAAAAGAGTCAACACCATAAGACATAAACTAAAAATGTTTCACAATGTGTCCCTTGAATGAAGGGAGGCTCAAAATCAAAGTACCAGTCAGTATCTGGTGGCCACCAGCTGCTTGAAGTACTGCAGTGCATTCTCCTCATGGACTGGACCAGATTTGTCAGTTCTTGCTGTGAGATGCGCGCTCCCCACTCTTCCACCACAAGGCAATTCCGGTAAGTTTCGTTTGGAGATTTTGGGGAATGGCCTCTAGCCATCGATCCAAATCGATCCTGCCCAGGGTAAGCAGCCCTCGTAACGCTTCATTCCTTCGGGACGACAAACATGAATCCGCCCATCACCCCTGTTGAGACAAAACCGTGACTATCAGTGAAGAGCACTTTGCCACCCTGTCTGGTCCAGCTTAAGGTGGGTTTGTGCCCATAGGCGTTTTGCTGGTGATGCCCTGGTAAGGACCTGCCTACAACAGGCCTACAAGCCCTCAGTCCAGCCTCTCTCAGCCTATTGCGACAGTCTGAGCACTGATGGAGGAATCTGTGTGTTCCTGGTGTGACTCGGCAGTTGTTGTGGCCATCCTGTACCTGTCACGCAGGGTGTGATATTCGGATGTACCGATCCTGTGCAGTTGTTGTTACATGTGGTCTTCCACCGCGAGGATGATCAGCTGTCCTTCCTGTCTCCCCTGTAGCCAGTCTAGCCCAGGCGGACATGGCAATTTATTGCCCTAGCCATCAGCAGCCGCGCCTCCTGCAGCATGCCTAATGCACGCTCACGTGAGATGAGAGCAGGGACCCTGGGCATCTTTCTTTGGTGTTTTCATAGCTCTGTAGACAAGTCTCTTTAGTGTCCTGTGTTTTTAGAACTGTGACCTTAAATGCCTACTTTCTGTAAGCTGTTGAGGTCTTAACGATCATTCCACAGGTGCATGTTAATTAATTGATTATGGTTAATTGAACATGCATGGAAAATATTGTTTAAACCCTTTACAATGAAGATCTGTAAAGTTATTTGGATTTTTAAAACATTATTGTTGAAATACACAGTCCTGAAAAAGGGACTGCTTTTTTGTTGAGTGCGTATATTATATATATATATATATGTGTATATATATATATATATATATGTGTATATATATATATATATATATGTGTATATATATATATATATATATGTGTATATATATGTATTGTATATATATGATATATACATATATATATATATATATGTGTGTATATATATATGTATATATATATATATACAGTATGTGTATATATATTTATGTGTATATATATATATATATATATATATATATATATATATATATATATATATATATGCATATATGCAGTATCCTTTCGATCATGGGGTTGCGTTCCAGACCCCCCCGCGATAGGTGAAAACCCGCGAAGTAGAAACCATATGTTTCATGGTTATTTTTATATATTTTAAGCCCTTATAAACTCCCTCCCATGTTTATAAATATTCCCCGCAGAGTTATACAGCATAATCCCTTTGTATTCTTCTTAGATATTAGGTAAGATTCATTGGAAATTATGTATATAAACACACTTTTATATACAGTAAAACCTAAATATTATTTTTAAAGATATTGAGTAATCTCCGATATCACATGTTACAGCTTATTACGATAGACATGCCACCAGCACAACACGACAATGCAAACAAAATAGTACAGTATACAGTGTAAATGTGTGTGTACAGTGACACTAATGTAATGTGACATGTACGATATAGATGACACCAGCAATAAATACGTATAATACAAGAAAAATAGTATATAGTAAATACAGTACTAAGTACTGTAAAAATTAATTATGGTTACTCAACAACAATGACACGTATGACTTCGTCCGACAACAATGAGTTTCATTTTACTGCACAACAAAGGAGAGCGTTACAGCCCAAAGGAGCCACTTCAGGCGATTGTGTAGCACTGCCGCTGTTCTTCTTCTGGCAGTCTTCAATCCAAATCCCTAAAGATTCCATCCAGATTGCCTTATTACATCCACTTACAACTGGTTAAAAAGGGCACCGCGTCGTAGGTCTTATATTCCTTTCCTACTTTTAAATAAAAAGAATCGCAGCTCTTTCAAATAAATCCAAACGCTTACCTTTCGCACCGCACATCTTCCGCTTTTCTTGCGCTTGGGCACGCCCCTGAAGCAGTAGCAGATCGTTTTGGAGCCATAATGAAGCGGCTTGACTATGTACAAAGATAAACACAAAAGAGCACAACTCTTTACACAAACACGTTGATGCTGAATGAGCGAGACGAGACTCCTGGTTAACACTGCATTCAGCAAGCAGGAACTTAACCAAGTGCAGTTTGATTGGTTAGCTTCAGTCAGGAGAACTTAATCATGCTTTTGATTGGTTAGCTTACTGCCTCTCATCCGCCAACAGTGTCTTTGTATGAAATCAACTGGCAAAACCAACTGGAGGAAGCATGTACAGGAAGTAAAAAGACACATTGTCCAAGTAGAACTCGCTGGTTAAGTGAAACCACAAGTATATATTTAGTTATAAGCTTTCACATAAAATCAAGGACAGAGCCGGTAAAAACCGCGAAAAGTCAAAGCGATATAGTTTAGGATTACTGTATATATATATATATATATATATATATATAGCAGAGTATATATATATATATATATATATATATATATATATATACAGTTGGGCAAAAAGCATTTAGTCAGCCACCAATCTTCAAGTTCTCCCACTCAAAAGATAAGAGAGGGCCTGTTATTTTCATCATAGGTATATATATAACTATGAGAGACAAATGAGAAAAGTCCAGAAAATCACATTGTCTGATTTTTAAAGAATTTATTTGCAAATTATGGTGGTGTAAACAAGTTATCAGTCACCTACAAACAAGTTAGAAAGATTTCTGGCTCACAGACCCAACTCTCTGTAAGAGGCTCTCCTGTCCCTCCACTCGTTACCTGTAATAATGGCACCCTGTTTATACTGCTATCAATATAAAAGACACAAGTCCACAACCCTCAAACAGTCACACTCCAAACTCCGCTAAGGGTTAAGACTCAAAGAGCTGTCAAAGGACACCAGAAACAAAATTGTAGACCCCATCAGTTGGGAAGACTGAATCTGCAATAGGTGTAAGCAGCTAGGTGTGAAGAAATCAACTGGGGAGCAATTATTAGAAAAATGGAAGACATAAGACCACTGATACCTCCCATCTGGGGCTGCATGCAAGATCTCACCCCGCTGATCATGAACGGCAAAATCCCAGAACCACATCGTGGTAAATTTAGTAAATGACCTGCAGAGAGCTGGGAAAAAAGTAAATAAAGTCACCATCAGTAACACACTACGCCAGGACCAAATCCCAGTGTCAGATGTTTCCTTGCTTAATCCAGCAAGCATGCAGGCCTGGTTTGAATTTTAGCTTAGAGAGCATTTGATGATCCAGAGGATTGGGGAGAATGTCATAGCCGATGAAACCAAAATAGAACTTTTTTGGTAAAAACTCTACTGTCGCTTTGAGAGGAAGAATGCTGGGTTGTATCCAAAGAATACCATGACTTCACTGTAAAGCATGGGGGTGGGAAACATCATGCTGCTTTCAGTTATTTTTCTGCAAAGGGACCAGGACGACTGATCCGTGTAAAGGAAAGAAATGAATGGGCCATGTATCGTCAGATTTTGAGTGAAAATCTCCTCCCTCAGTAAGGGCACTAGCGAAACGTGGCTGGGTCTTTTCATGACACGATCCAAACGCATCGCTTGGGTAAACAAAGCAGTGGCTTCAAAGCATTTCAAGGTTCTGAGTGGCTCAGCTAGCTCCAGATCTCAACCCCATAGAAAAATCTTTTGGAGGGAGTTGAAAGTCCTGTTAAGCCCAGCGACATCCCCAAAGCATCACTGCTCTAGATGAGATCTGCATGAGGAATGGCCAAAATACTCAGCAACAGTATGTGAAACTTTGTGAAGATCACAGAAAACGCTGACTCTGCCGCTATCAGCGTAGTGGTATAACAAAGTATTGAGACGAACCTTTGTTACACCAAATACTTTTTTTCACCATAATTTGCAATAAATTCTTCAAAAATCAGACAATGTGATTTTCGATTTTTTTTCTCATTTCTCTCATAGTTGGTGGTATACCTATGATGAAAAAGGAACAGGATTCTCTCATCTATGGGAGAACTTGCACAATTGGTATTGAATAAATACTGGTTCCCACTGTATATATAATTCATATCTACACCACCTGGGGTTGACTATGTACACCTGTTCAATTTCCTCATTAATGCAATTATCTAATCAACCAACTGCTACGGCAGTTGCTCAATGCATTTTAGGGGTGTGGAACTGGTGAAAGACAAGACAATTCCAGAACCCAAACTGAATGTCAGAATGGGAAAGAAAGGACGCAATTTTGAGCGTGGCATGGTTGTTGGTGCCATAGACGGGCCGGTTCGAGTATTTCACAATCTGTCAGTTACTGATTTTCACGCACAACCATTCCTAGTTTACAAAGAATGGTGTGAAAAGGGAAAACATCCAGGCGCGGCAGTCTGTGGTGGGCGAAAATGCCTTGTTGATGCTAGAGGTCAGAGGAGAATGGGCCGACTGATTCTAAGCTGATAGAAGAGCAACTTTGACTGAAATAAGCACTGCAGCAACCGAGGTATGCAGCAAGCATTTGTGGTCACAAATACTCCATAACCTTGAGGCAGGCGGATGGGCTGGCTAACAGCAGAAGACCCCACCGGTACCACTCATCTCCACTACAAATAGGAAAAGAGGCTACAAGACTGGAAAAATAAGTTGCCTGGTCTGATGAGTCTCCGATTTCTGCTGAGACATTCAAATGGTAGAGTCAGAATTTGGCGTAAACAGAATGAGAACATGGATCCATCATGCCTTGTTACCACTGCAGGTGGTGGTGGTGGTGTAATGGTAGGGATGTTTTCTTGGCAATACTTTAGGCCCCTTAGTGCCAATTGGGCACTGTGTTTAAATACCATGGGCTACCTGAGCATTGTTTCTGACCATGTCCATCCCTTTATGACCACCATGTACCCATCCTCTGATGGCTACTTCCAGCAGGATAATGCACTATGTTACAAGCTCAAATCATTTCAAATTGGTTTCTTGAACATGACAATGAGTTCACTGTACTAAAATGGCCCCCACAGTCACCAGATCTCAACCCAATAGAGCATGGGATGGTGGAACGGAGCTGTGTTCTGGATGTGCATCCTACAAATCTCCATCAACTGCAAGATGCTATCCTATCAATATGGGCCAACATTTCTAAAGAACAAGCTTGGGCACCTTTGTTGAAAACAATGCCAATGTGAATTAAGGCAGTCGAAGGCTTAAAGGGGTCAAACAATCAGATTAGTATGGCAGGTGTGTCTTAATAATCCTTTAGGTGAGTCTATATTTCTATCTATATAATCTACTAGTTAAAATAATTATCAAGAAAGGCTTAAGTACTACCTTAAAATTTTATTAAGAAGAAAATTAAACCCTTTAAACTGAGGGAAAATATACCAATAATTATTTGTTAAGGATCTCTTTGTATACCACATTGTGAGTAATGGCTCGTTAACAGTCCAAGCTGTGCGGGTGAGCTTACTTTGAGCATGCAACATACAGTTGGCTATGTGAACAGTAATCTTGTTTCAAATCTCACAGCTTGATTGCTGCTGTCATAATCGGTTTGAGTTTCATGGTTTGTTTCACCACGACAGTATTTGCTGGATCGTTGAAAGTGACATTCTCGGCATCTGCCTGCCGCCAGGAAACATACGCCAAACCGGTTTCATCGGCAATCCCACATCCAGCTTTCGAGAGTTTAAAACATTCATAAACATCAAAGTGTCCACTACTGAAATCGCCACATGTGAATCTAGATGTTTAAGAGAGCTGGCGTTGTCCAAAGGTGCAAAATATTTGGCCATTTTGATACACTTGTTTACAACCGGCAATTCAGCGGCACTTATCAACAAACATGCAGAAACCACAGGTGAAGGGCTACATTTCACTCTAGTGCTCCCATAGTATAATTATCCACACCTTGACCTGTCCCAATCATTCAACACATAAGACACAATGTTCCTCCGGATATCAAGAGTGAGCTCTGGATATGTACAGCAATATGTAACACAGAAAATGGAAAAGGCAGGTGCCATCTCCGACATGGAAACCACCGGTAAGTGACAGTTCTTTGATCGATGGTGATCACCTCGATAGACATGTTAATGGGGGTACGTGTTGAACGATAAAGGAAATGGGTACCTGAAAATGTAAAAGTAAGTCTAAAATACCTACACAATAACTATAATCATAATAAATGAATAATAAAACAGCGGAGAAGCTGTGGATTGGAAATAAAAATGGCTGCAGTTATCAGCAGGAGATGTGAATCCCATGGTGAAGAAGGAAGGGAATGAAGAGACCGGAGTGATGGATTTGCCTTATTTAGGCAGTTGGCACAACAATGTGGGAGACGTTGGGATGGGGACCCACGTCGCTTTCTCACACGGTGATCGAGCTGCAGGTTATGGACGATATATGTATGTAAGTAGGATTCAGTTATGTTGGGAAGCGTCATACATGCCAAATTTCTTGAAGATGGGGCTCCATAAGTAACAAAGACCGTTGGAAAGTTCATCATGGCGGCCGGACAGTACATGCGCCATAACAATCTTCAAAATAAGTACGGTGACATCGCTCCTGGTTAGTGCAGGAAGCCGCCTCACCAATTTCGCGGAAGATATGGGGCCATAAATAAGAAAGTTTAACATGGTATGGACGCTGTCAATCGTTATGACTGTTACGTGAGAACTTTGGAAATGAAACCTGTTTAACTTTTGTAAGTAAGCTGTAAGGAATGAGCTCACAAATTTCTGTAGCCTTTCACCTACACGGAAGTTGGAGAATTAGTGACATTGAAAGTTCACGGGAGGGCTTACAGTGAAGGCCACATACCACTGAAATAAGTACGCATACTCGGTTTTGGTTAGTTACAGGGAAGCCACCTACCACATTTCGTGAAGATGGGGCCATAACAAGAAGGTTCAGCATGGCGACCCATGTCAACCCCGTTAAGGACCGTTACGCCAGAGAATTTCAAAATGAAACCTGCTTAACTTTTGTAAGTAAGCTTGTAAGGAATGAGCTCTGCCAAATTTCAGCCTTCTACCCACACGTGGTTGGAGAATTAGTAACGTTGAAAATTTCATTGCATGGCTGACAGTGGCGCCATACCACCGAAATAAGTATGTACATTGGTTTTGATTAGCTGCAGGAAGCCAAGCTCACTAAATTTCGTGAAGATGGGGCTATAAATAAGAAAGTTCAACATGACGAATATTGTTGACCGTTATGACCGTTACGTGTAGAATTTCTGTCGAAACCCGCTTAACTTTGTGGGCAGTTGTAAGGAATAAGCCTGACAAATTTCAGCCTTCTATCTACATGGGAAGTTGGAGAACTAGTGATGAGTGAGTCAGGGTCAGTGAGGGCTTTGCCTTTATTAGTATAAGCAGATAGTTGCAATTTATCCATTACAATTTAACTTCTTTCCAAAATTTTCATAATAATGCAAGGAGCAGCACGCTCATTTTTTGTTTTTGTAATGTTATTTAACTGTTTTATTATTATAAAGTTGCAGTCAACACATACTGTATATCTGCAAGGCAGTTTTGATAAATGGCCTGCGTCAGTAGCCCAATGAAAATATAAGATTGGTGGGATGTCTTTTTTTGAGTCTTTGTCATAAAGATACTATTTTGATGAGGGATTCTCTCTCTCTGACAAGGTTGTGCATCATGGTGCACTGAATATCAGTAGGCTATTTCTGATGTATTATTCTAGATTTGCAAAGGTGAGTGGAGTGTCGATGCATGTGCAAGCAGTCTGCACTCAAACTGGAGAATGCAGAGATTCATTAAAACCATAGAAGGCCATATATTTGTGGTCGTTTCTTCACTACATCCTATGTTAGGGGACCTATTAGCAACTAGACCATGTGGTTACCATAAAGATGGACAGAGATCCATTATACTTTCCCCTAGTTTGTGTGCTCAGTTCATATCATCATTAAATTAAATTGGCTCCAGTCAATGCACAAGTATATTTCACTACACTGGCCTAGTTTGAAAAACAAATCTACATGCACGTTACAGACATAAATCATTTTATTATAGGATTAGCTTAAAGATTCATATTTCTCCTGCAGAACCAGATTTAGTAACATCAGGTCTTCCATTTAGTTGTTACTGAGCACTCCCCCCACATACTATAACATAAAGTTGTTGCCAATGTGTTCTTTAAAGTTGTTTCATAAAAATTAATATATAACTGCTTTAATTTGAAAAATCTAAACTGATGATCTAAACTGAAGCACACAATTAAAGTTCATTTTCATTTTCTTAGTGCTGTTTTTATGTTATGGATAGAAATTAGCTAAATGGCATTACCATTAGTACTGTATTTCATTATAGGTAAATCTTTGTGTTCATTATTGTACATCTTAAGGTAAAAGTTAGATATACGATCAGTGGTGAAAGGTGTTTTCCTGTTAAACTTCTCAGTGGAATTAAAGATGGAATTATTTATTTGTGTTTTGGGGATTCAAACTCTCTCTTCAAACTAGTTTTCCACATGCACTAATAAGAGGCAGTAACAGTACCTGTAAAATGAGAGGAATAAGCCGTCCATGTGAAGAATGTCACCTTTTTGTTATGAAAGGAAACCTCTGATTTTTCATTTCTCCCATGTGCTTTGTTGAAGTGTTACATTTTCTCCCATGAGCTTTAATATTATCAGAAAATGGCAGTCATAACCTTTTGAAGAATCCTTTGCAGTTTTATGTTATAGTGTTTATAGTTTCAGTATTAACAAGTTGGTTGTGCTGCAGATTGTAGCACAACAAGGCACCACTGTATCCCGTGTCCCTCAGACACAATGTCACCCACAACCCAAGCAGGTTCAAATAAGACATCCGTCCATTATTCAACCCACTATATCCCACCACAGGGTTTTCTGGCTATGGGGTCTGCTGGAGCCAATCTCAGCCAACACAGGGCGGCAGGAAACAACCTGGCAGGGCTTAGCCCACCGCAGGGTTTGAATAATAATATTTTTTATTTTTCACCAATGATTTCTTTTGCAAACAAACATTCCAATACAAGCAATATTTTTTACTTTTTCCTGCTCCAGTTGAGTGTTGCCCACTACCTTATAATTTGACTTGTCTGGAGGAGGCTGGATGGCCTTTCACGCTTTCTTGATCTGGGAGTACTCTTGGTGCTGTAGTACTGAATGGTGAAATCACTTTGGGTCATCGAAGTTTCACAAAACAGAGGTCCCTTTTCACAGTGCCCTCCAGCAGCACCCTAGGAACTCAACAGGGTAGTCATTCAGAGTAACACGATTCCCATGGATCCCTGTGGGCACCTGCCACCTGGGGCCTCATGTATAAACGGTGCGACGACAGAAATGTTATGTGAAGAACGCTTCCATCGCTCAACCGTGATGTGCCTATAAAATATAAACTTCATGAAAGCCACACATTTCACAATACCTCATACTTGTCGTATTACAAGTTCTCCGCTTTGGTTTTTGCAGACTGGCAGCACCCAGTTTCTTTTTCTGAATCACATTATTGACGCGTTTCTTTAGCAAATAAACTGAAATTAACCGGTGACATTGTTTATTAGTACAGGCATCTGATTGTAATTAACTTGTAACAATATAATGGTCCACTGAATGGCCAAACTATTCCAAATAGCATAGTTGCTTTTAGCTGTTACTCCTCACTGCACCTTCTTTCTTTTTTCAGCTGCCCTGCTAGTTGCAACAGCGATCATCTTTTTCCATATTACCTTCACCGCACCACATGGTGTAGTTGATCGGAAAGAGAATTATCGTATACAGCATCGCCACAAGCTGCCTCATCCATGCTTCCTATTTGAACTGCTTCTCACACGGCAAACGCTTCAAAACCTTTTACTGTATGGACCTTAAGTGGCTCAGAAAGAGTTTCATCCCAAGAGCTCTTAAAACTATCAATCTGTCCATCAACTGTCTTTGTAGAACTGTGTGACAGTTTAGGCTTTTGACCTCTTGAACCCTTAGACCACACGTCAGGACAATTAAAGCAAAGTCCAAAGATGAATATTTATTATAATAATAAAGTGCACAAAGCACCACCACCCACTATACTCAATACCAATAAACAAATCCTCCAATCTCCAGACACTTAGCCACTGCTCCCAACTCAGCTCACTGCTGAGATTTCCCAGAGTCGCTTTTAAAGATTCTCACCTGGAAGTGCTTCTGATCTTCCCAGGCCATGTATCTTGGTACTTCTCCGGTCAGATCAAAAACCCCTCTTTCTTCAGCCTGAAGTATATCATTTCTTCCACTGTGAATTGTGAATTACTCCGGCTATAAGGAAAGATAAGTCCCGGGCCTCCTGTAGCGTTCTCTGGTGGCCCCTTGTATCCAGGCAGCAAGGCTGTGATGAAAGACTCCACTTCCATGATGCCCTGCTGAATTGGGGCCCTTCTATTTCGCAGGGATGGCTCCATCTGGCAGTTTGGGGGTGCTGGCCAGATACACGGCCGGCAATCCCTCACAACTGTTTGTATTTACTAGTACAATCGCTCACTGTAAACTTGCACTACAGTTATAATATTGCACAATCAAAGCCACTTTATAAAGTGAAAGATTACATATGATGATAAATATCATAAAGAAGATGAAAATGCACCAAACATGTTTATTACATTATACAGATAAGACTTTGACTTCATTTAAATAATCTATAATGTTAATAATTAAATCATTAAACAAATCAATTAAATAATTCAATCGCTACGCTTAGCAAGGATCTGCCTCCATTCACGGATTGTTCCTGCTTCTCGCACTGTATGCTTCACTGACCGCCGTGAATGGATGGAATAATTAAACATGTACTACTTAAGATATTTCAATGTTCCTTAAAAGCCGGAAGAATCAGCGTTATAAGCTACAGATGGTTTAACGCCTATTACAGAGCTGATTGTGTGGCGATTGCTGGGTATTGGAGAAAGAAAGGTAAGGATAGGAATTAAAGTTAGTACGTTTGAAAAGAGACCGCATCGCTGCAATAAATTCATCGAAGGTCTCGCACAATCACTGAGCCACCGTGTTCCCATGTTTAATAACATGCTTTTAACCCTTTTATCACATGAAAATATATCAAGTATACATCTCAGTATTTGAATTATTCGGAGAGTTGTAATATTAATGTAATATAATGGATTCTGTGTCCCGTCGGAGGGACACATAAAGCACATAGAAGATCAAACAGAAAATGCCATTTAACGGCTACTTCTTGTTATGATGGGATTTGAGAAACTAAAAGCAAATTAAATGATTTTAAGATGAAGTTTATGATGTTTACTTTAATGACAAAATAAACTACGTGAAAAATTTCTTGAGATTAAAGTTGACATTGTGCTTTTTCCCCATCAGGTGCCTATTTTTTTTTCCTCTTGTACCCTAATGAGGTTTGCTATGACACTCAGACGGTGGGTTACGACTCGCTCATTGGCAACTTTGATACGTGACAACTTTTTATTTCTCTCGGCTCTGTGTAACTTTTGTGAACTTGAGCTTTCGAGCTCCGACACGCTATGTCACTCTCGATCAATTCCTTTTGTTGTTTATACCACTGTTTAAACCAACAAATAGTAAGTTTTTCTTTTGCTTCTCCACTGGTATTCACTTCTTAAAATTGTATTTTCCCCATGCTTTTCCCATTGTCTTTTTCACAGAACGCTGAGCTTAAGGGCTATTTATATTGATTTGCATATTCAATGAGGTACAACTTTGGGAGGAGTTGGGTGGACAGTGCATGCCAAAGGAGTGTTACTTTCACCTGACCGGACGCAGTGGAAGAACATGGAAGTTGGCTAACCCACAGATTTATGCATCTGATTTTTCTGTGTGCAAGCACATTTCGGTTTGTGCTTATGCGTCATGTTATAGTACCACCTGGCGCACGGCGAGTGATGCATGGGAGGCCCCAGGTGAGCAGTGCCATTTGCTTCACTGGGAAAGGAACTGCTCTTGACCTCAATCTCCCATTCCTCCATTAATTCTCTCATCTTGGCTTGTCTAAAAACAATTTGATAGTAAAACTCAGAATGTAGACACAGGTAAAAAGAAATATTAGCCTTAAAAGACTCATGCCTGTTCAGACAATAAAACACTAAATATGGGAATATCAAATTGGACTGTATCAGGAACACACTCTTCATTTTCTGAACTATTTGGGAAAACCAGCACTAGGTTGTATGGAACAAAATGCCTACTGGAGTAGCATTATGGAAAGCAAAGCATCATTTTATTACTGGGCACACTTAGTCTACAGACATTACTTATTGTTCACCTACAAAGCACAACTTTTCTTGAAATCAAATGAAGGCTGCCAAGTGAAAATACAGTTTTTTTATACATAAGACACCGTAATTACATGCAGAAGTGAAGTCAGCAAATCTTGTATTTAGTGCATTGGCGATGTGTATGTGGAATTTGAAGGAAAACTGTCTTAGACATGTGAAGAGCATGCAGACGTGAATGCACCACTATAGCTAGTGTTCTTTTTCAATTTCCATTTTGTCTGCTGTTAATACATTTTGTATCTGATTTGTAGAAATGTATAAAAAGAAAATAAAAGGTAATGCTTGATTAGCATCCGAAAACATGGATGCAGCACTTCATATTATTCTTTATCCATTACCACACTAAGGGCAATATGTTTTAAAAAGTAAAATAATGTGCACATTTTTCCAAACAAACTAATTAGTCATATGTTTTACCTGTTTAGATATACCTCATTCTAATATTACTAAGGAACATCAGTGTATTTATGCAACAGCAGTTGATATTTCTTTTCTACTGTACACATGCACAGTCATATGAAAATATTGGGAACCCCTCTCAGCCTCGTATAATAATTTACTCCTACTTTTAACAAAAAAGATAACAGTGGTGTCTTTTCATTTCCTAGGAACATCTGCCAGCACTGGGGTGTTTTCCGAATAGCCATTTTAGAGAAGCATTATTTACCAGGTGAAATTAAAATCAAATGAAAAACTGGCTGTGCAAAAATTTGGGTACCCTTTGTAATTTGCTGGATTTTAATGCGCATGAGTTGCTCACTGATTACTTCTGCAACACCTAAATAGGGTTTGATTAAAGTCTTTGAACTTACAGACAGGTGTGTCCAATTATGAGGAAAGTATTTATGTGTCAGTTGCAAGCTGAAGCTTCCCTTTGACTCCTCCCCTCTGAAGAGGACAGCATGATCCCTCAAAGCAACTCTCAAAAGATCTGGAAAACAAAGATTGTTCAGTATCATGGTTTAGGAAAGGCCACAAAAGTTATCTCAGAGGTTTAAACTGTCAGTTTCAACTGTGAGAAATGTAATCAGGAAATGGAAGGCCACAAGCACAGTTGTCAACCTAGGTCTGGCAGGCCAAGCGCAGGAGTGGCATAGGCGAGATTGTGAGAATGGTTACAGATGTAAACCACAGATCACCCAAAGACCTGCTAGAACATCTTGCTGCAGATGGTGTGTACACTTATCTGTTAATCTACGCACTTGCACAAAGAACATCTGTATGGCAGGTGATGAAAAAGAAGCCCTTCTGCAGTCACCATACACAAACAGAGTCACTTGTATGCAAATGCTCATTTAGACAAAGCCAGATTCATTTTGGGAACAAAGTGCTTTGGACTGATGAGGATAAAATTGAGCAGGTGGTGTCAGGATTGTGGGGCAGTTCCACCCGCTACTGAATGCCTTGAGGACCGGAAGAGGGTTTATGCCCACCCTGATCACGGGGCCATCCTGATTGCTTTGGGGAGATGGGTAGGGGGCCGTGCCCAACTTCAGGGACCCGTGTCACCGCTTGTAGTCCACGCCTTGGTGACCCTGACTCAGCACTTCCACCACACCAGGAAGTGCTGGGGGAATGAGGAGCAGGGACACCCGGAGAGCTTCTGGGAGAACAAGCCGGGCAGTCTGCCATGTTGGGGCGTACAGAGGAGGAATGCGTTGGGAACACCTGAGCCCAACTGGGATGAAATAAAAGGCTGTTCCCCATCTCAAGGCTGGAGTCGGGTGGAAGCAGGACAAAGCAGGAGAGAGAGAGGCCCAAGAGGAAGGCTTTGTGTGGCCAGGACTGTGTTTGGGGTTCGTGTGTGCACTAGGGACTTGTATTTATTGCACATAATAGTATTGTAAATAAACGGTGGTGGTGATGAACAACATGTCCGCCTGTCAGTGTCCGGGCCACATCCACAATGGTCATAACAAACAGCGCTTTGCATGGTGGAACACCACATTCCGCAAAGAAAACACCGGTTATGTACTGTCAAATTGATGGAGGTCTACTGTTGCTGTGTGTGGCTAGTTCAGGATCAGCCCTTGTTAAAGAGGAGGGTCGATGAATTCAACCGAATATCAACAAATTCTTCAGGATGTCAGTTGAAGTTATGCAGGTTGATATTCCAACAAGACAATGACCCAAAACACAGTTTAAAATCTACAAAGGCATTCATGCAGGAGGAGAAGTACACGTTCTGGAATCTATGAACCCTGACTTCAATATCATCAGGAAAATCGATGGGGAAGGATATGAAGTAGGCTGTCCATGCTTGCAGCTATCAAATTTAGTTGAATTGGAAAGATTTTGTATGGAAGAATGAGTCAAAATACCTCCATCCAGAATCCAAACACTCTTTTTAAAGGCTATAGGAGGCGTTCAGAGGAAGTATTTGTAAAAGGAGGCTCAACTACATTGATGTAATATCTCTGTTAGTGCCCAAAATTTATGCACCTGTCTAATTTTGTTATGATGCATATTGTCTGTTAATCCAATAAACTTAATGTCACTTGATGAAATACTACTGTTTCCATATGAATGTAAGACAGTACTGTATATTGAAAAGGAAGTTGCTACTTTGAAAGCTCAGCCAATGATAAACAAACATCCAAAGAATTAAGAGGGGTTCCTGCACTTTTCATGACTGTAATATATACAACATTATACAGTAACATGTTATGAAGTACAGAATATAATTTCATTAAAAATTTCTAGATAAGGAATGTTAAACCATTATCCACTATAATATAAGTTGCCATAAGGGTAAAGCATTTATGAAGAGGATGAAATTAGGTTGCTTTACATTTTCACGGGGTATTTAGCTAATGTTATTACCATCACAGGGTTTGTTTTTTGTCTTGTAATGTCCCGTAATGTCCTAAAGAAACACAATTAAAATGTACTGAAATTATAGTTTTTTATTCTGGAATTTACATTGAATTTCTCTTGGATATTAGCGGACAAATGTACATCACGCTCACATGCCTCATAGAATCACAACGATTTAAAATCGCAATAGTTAAAACAGCATAAAACTTAAATTCTATAATTAAAAAGATTGGTGCTGTTTCTTCGCCACCAGAATCAAATGCAGCTCTTTTCTCTGATAGCAGCTCAAGTGGGGTTCCACATGTCATTTCTAAACTTTCATTGCTGCATCTTTGTGTATTTTCGCTTAGTGCAGTCAGATTACTGGAACCTTCTGAATATACAGTTTTGTGTTGTCTCTGCAGGAAGCGCACTATAAAATAATGCAGCATTCTTGCTTGTTTTAATGACTGCACCTGACCGCATTTTCTTGCTTGAACAGAGTTCTAGTCATCACTGAAGAGGTGCACCTAATTGAAAATTGCTCAACAGGGCCAGAAAGTACTATGTTCTTGGTGATAAGCTGTATGGAATTGTCAAATAAAAATATTTTAGGAACAAACAGTAACACCTGTCTAAACACAAGACATTGCCACTAGACCTGTTTTGTAACAAGGTGGTTGTAAAGTGGATGAACTAACTAGTGTATATGAAGTATAGATAATGTCCATTGATATGCCTTGTCATGGACTGGAGCCTTTTCAGTGTTAGCTCCTGTTGACACTCTCATTCCTGCCAGCGATAACAGAAATGTTCAGGTTGAAAGATATACCTTAGATACCGTATGCTACTTTATTCATTTACTTTTTCCCTGTTTTCTTGGCATATTTTTATTTGAAACTGTGTTGATAAAGGTACTTAAGTTATTAGCAAAAGTAAACAGCAAATGTATATAAAATATATACTGTATATGTATGTATACATACAGTATTCTGTATATAAATACACACGACAAGACCTGTCATGAATTATTATCATTTTAAAACTCCAAATCTGATATATATTTAAGATCTATATTTTATTCAGTGACTAAATACACACTGCATTTGATTTCTATATTCAGTTTTCAATTTGTATCTAGAAGCTACTCCATATATTTCAAATGTAATTTTATATATACAAATGTGACCTTTACATAGACAGAGTTTATTTTGTTATAGTCAGTTTATATATATTCAGAAGTAGCATGTGGTCGATAGCACTTCGGCCGCTGGTGCAGGAAGTGCTGCCGGATGTTAACTCTCCAAGAGCACCAGGAGCACTTCCGGGAAGTTGTGGCGGAAGGAGTGCCACCGTGACTCCACTCAGGGCTAGAGTCGGGAGAGAGAAGACAGGAGACTGAGGAGGAGTATGGTGGCTGAAGAGTCAGAGAGAGAGAGAGAGAAAAATATAGAAAATAGACTAAGTGTATATATATATATATATATATATATATATATATATATATATATATATATATATATTATATACATACAGTGATCCGCTATATCAAGGCTCGACTTTCACGGCTTCAATTTCTATCACGGATTTTAAATGTAAGCATATTCAAATATATAATACAGATTTTCTGCTGGTTCACAGATTTCTGGCGGACAATGGGTCTTTAATTTATGGTACATGCTTCCTCCATTTGTCGCCCAGTTGATTTCACAAGGTGGACGCTTATTGGCGGATGGCTTGTGGGAAACCACCCAATCAGAGCATGCGTACATGACAATAAAAACTCCCTCAATGATATGCGAGCAAGCTTTTCCGAAATGTGCTTCATTAAGCTTGCTTTCTTCGGGTCTCTCTCACTCTCTGATCGTGCTCTCTGCTCCTGACTTGACGGGTGTGAGCAGAGGGGCTGTTTTGCACAGAGGCTGTTTGCCTAGAAGACACGGACGCTTACCTAAAAATGCTGAAAGACTACCTTCATATTGTTCCTCTGTTGCGGCTTTTTATCGCCATAAAGATACTTAAAAGTTTTCCAACAGTTAACGTGGTTGATTTTTTTTGATTGTTTGCTTTTTCTGTCATGCTCTCTCTCTCTCTCTCTCTGGACATTCTCTGCTCCTGACGGCGCTTCCTTGAAGAGAAGATATGTTTGCATCCTTTTAGTTGTGAGAAAGAACTGTCATCTCTCTGTCTTGTCATGGAGTGCTGAAGTTTCAAAAATTTCCTTTGACTCAGCGGGTGTTATTTCATGTTCAGAGGGCTCTAATAATGTTGGGTCAGTGAAGGGGAGAGTTTATATGACTTAAATATATAAAAATAACCATACAAAACATATGGTTTCTATCATGGATTTTCACTTCATCGCTGGCGCGGGTTCTGGAACACAACCCCCACTTATCGAGGAGGGATTACTTTTATGTGTGTATATATATATATATATATATATATATATCTGTATATATATTGTGACGGACAGCCGGTCCCATGCCCGGGTCGGGACCTCTGCTACATATGACTGCTGGGGAGCCATCATGACAGCCCATTACCTCCCAGGACGCTAGGTGGCAGCCCTCCCTGGTCATCGTTCATTTCCACCTCCCACGTGGCTCCTGGGATGGAGTCCCCACAGCCTGGTTGGGAGAGGGGTGGCCGCTTAGGGTGCGCCTGCAACGACTCAAGAGCCCAGGCTGGACGAATATCAGCCCCACCCGGAGGTGCACTAGGGACCGAGTGGTCAAGCAATCTTTTGAACACTTCCGGGTGGGGTATAAATGAGCCAGCCTGACTACCGGGTAGTCAGAATCAGGAGGAAGAGGACGAGGTTGGGTTTGGGAGGAGTGGTGGTACCCAGAGAGGGAAGAGTATTGCTTGTAAGCTTTGGGGATTAGGTTTGGGGCTAGTAAGTAATGGTGACATGTCACACAGTTGAAGAAAAATAAAAGAGTGTGCAGCCACACACGCCTCAGTGGCCTGTGTGCTGGTCGGGCGCCATAGCTTTACAATATATATGTGTGCATGTGCATATACATACATATGCATACATATGCATATATATATATACATACATATATACACTGCATGTATATATACATATATATATAAGCATTATGTGTGTATTAGCGACATACATATATATACTGTATGTATATATATATATATATATATATACTGTATATATATATATATATATATATATACTGTATGTATATACATATATATATATATACTGTAATCCCCCGCCATATCTGGCTCGATTGGCTCAATTCCATCGCAGATCTTTATATGAAAGCATAATTAAATATATAACGAGATTTTCTATTGTTTCATGGTTCTTATGTAACAAATGTGTCTTTTTATTTCCTGTAAGCATAAGCTCAGTTGGTTTGCCTGTGCTGATCATACAAGGACGCTTATTGGTGGATGACTGAGAAGCTATCCAATCAGAGCACAGTTAAGTTCCCAAGTGCAGTTGAATGCAACCAGGAAGTTCCGTCTTCTTTCATTCAGCATCAATCGCAGCCGTGTAAAGAGTTGAAGTTTTGTGTTTATCTTTGTGCATGGTCAAGCCCTTCATTATGGTCTGAATGATTCGTTACTGTTTACGGGGCCAGGTCGTTTTTCAAGAAACGGAAGATGTTAACTTATCATTTAAAAGGTAAACGCTGACTTTGTTGAAGGCTACGATTCTTTTATTTAAAAAGTAGGAAAGGAATATAAGATTCACGTCGCAGTGTCCTTTTTAACCAGGGTGCAAAACGAAGTTGTAAGTGATATAATAAGGCAGTAGTCTGGATGGAATCTGTTTTAGGATTTGGGATTAAAGACTGCTAGAAGAAGAACAACGGTGCTACTTCCAGTTGCTTGAAGTGGCCTTTGGAAGAGCTGTAACGCTTCCTTTGTTGTGCAGTAAAATTAAACCATTGTTATTGGACAAGTCATCGTGTTATTGTTGGTGAGTAACCATACCAATTTCTACTTCTACAGTACTTAGTACATGTACGCACGCTTAGTGTCATTGTACACATTTACTGTATACTATTTTCTTGCATTGTATCGTATTTATTGCTGGGCGGCCCGTTCATCTAATGGCTGTAACATATGTGATATCGGAGATACTCAATATCTTTAAAATAATATTTAGTTTTACTGTATATAAACAGTGTGTGTTTATATACATAATTTCAATGAATCTTACCTAATATCTAAGAGAATACAAAGGGATTATGCTGTATAACTCATGGGAATATTTATAAACAGTGGAGAGTTTATAAGGGCTTAAAATATATAAAATAACCATAGAAACACATATGGTTTCTATCATGATGCCACCTATCATGGGAAGTCTGGAACGCACCCCGCGACGTAGGAGGATTACTGATATATATATATATATATATATATATATATATATATATATATATACATATATATATATATAAACTGCTCAAAAAATTAAAGGAACACTTTGAAAACACATCAGATCTCAATGGGAAAAAGAAATCCTCCTGGATATCTATACTGATATAGACTGGGTAATGTGTTAGGAACTAAAGGATGCCACATCGCTTGATGGAAATGAAATGATCAACCTACAGAGCCCTGAATTCAAAGACGCCCCAAAAATCAGAGTGAAAAATTATGTGGCAGGCTAGTCCATTTTGCCAAAATTTAATTGCAGCAACTCAAAATTGTACGCAGCACTTTGTATGGCCCCTGTGTTCTTGTATACATGCCTGACAACATCGGTGCATGCTTCTAATGAGATGACAGATGGTGTTGTGGGGATCTCCTCCCAGATCTGGACCAGGGCATCACTGAGCTCCTGGACAGTCTGAGGTGCAACCTGGTGGCATTGGATGGACCAAAACATAATGTCCCAGAGGTGTTCTATTGGATTTAGGTCAGGAAAGTGTGGTGGCCAGTCAATGGTATCAATTCCTTCATCCTCCAGGAACTGCCTGCATACTCACCACATGAGGCCAGGAATTGTCGTGCACCAGGAGCCACTGTACCAGCATAGGGTCTGACAATGGGTCCAAGGATTTCATCCTGATACCTAATGGCAGCCAAGGTGCCTTTGTCAAGCCTGTAGCGGTCTGTGTGACCTCCATGGATATGCCTCCCCAGACAATCATTAACCCACCACCAAACTGCTCATGCTGAATGATGTTACAGGCAGCATAATGTTCTCCATGGCTTCTCCAGACCCTTTCACTTCTGTCACGTGCTCAGGGTGAACCTGCTCTCATCTGTAAAGCACAGGGCACCAGTGGTGCATCTGCCAATTCTGGTATTCTATGGCTTAATGCCAATCGAGCTGCATGCTGCTGGGCAGTGAGCTCAGGGCCCATTAGAGGACATGGGGCCCTTGGGTCACCCTCATGAAGTCTTTCTGGTTGTTTGGTCAGAGACATTCACACCAGTGGCCTGCTGGAGGTCATTTTGTAGGGCTCTGGCAGTGCTCATCCTGTTCCTCCTTGCCCAAAGGAGCAGATACTGGTCCTGCTGATGGGTTATGGACCTTCTATGGCCCTCTCCAGCTCTCCTAGAGTAACTGCTTGTCTCCTAGAATCTCCTCCATGCCCTTGAGACTGTGCAGGAGACACAGCAAACCTTCTGGCAATGACACGTATTGATGTGCCATCCTGGAGAAGTTGGACTACCTGTGCAACCTCTGTAGGGTCCAGGTATCGCCTCATGCTACCAGTAGTGACACTGACTGTAGCCAAATGCAAAACTAGTGAAGAAACAGTCAGAAAAGATGAGGAGGGAAAATGTCAGTGGCCTCCACCTGTTAAACCATTCCTGTTTTGGGGGTCATCTCATTGTTGCCCCTCTAGTGCATCTGTTGTTAATTTCATTAACACCACAGCAGCTGAAACTGATTAACAACCCCTCTGCTACTTAACTGACCAGATTAATATCCCATAAGTTTCATTGACTTTATGCTATACTCTGATTAAAAAGTGTTCCTTTAATTCTTTGAGCAGTATATATATATAGTGATGGGATCGGTCGGTTGTCTATCCTGGTTGTGACACTACTGCAGCATACGCTCTGGGTGAGCAAGCATGGAGACTTCAAATATTCCCCTGACGCTAGATAGCAGCTACCTGGGTTTCAGATGCATCAGACCCTGCAGGGTTTCATGAGGATTGGAGCTTGCGGCAGCCTCAATTCTGGTAGGTGCCGCCAGGCCACACCCCACACCTAGTTTCGCCACACCCAGGAAGTGCAGCCCAGTATCGGCACCTACACCTGGAGCACTTCCCGGGAAAGTTCCTACTAAAGGAGCCAGCAACCACTACTCAGGAGCCAGAATCGAGGAGGAGAGGATGAGGTTGCTCGGGGAAGAGGCTGGAGAAGGAAGAAGAAGAGTGTGGTTTGCTTTACGGCTGTTTGTGCTGGGACTGTGTACTGCCTCTGGGACACGGAAGACGCAGCGTCATTGCGGCGAAAAAACAACAGTTTATTTCCACGCGGTGCCTCCGTGTCCAGTCTGTGTGAGGTTTTAATTAAATTTATTTTAAGATCTATTATTTTTGAATGTTTGAGACAATATATGCATTAAACAGATTAAGCTAAGTTAGTACGAACACATCAGAGAAAGAAACAAAATTTAAAATTCAAAGAAAATATTCCTCAATGGGAGTGGCTATTCAATTACACTTCAGTTGGGCCAGATTTTCAAACCAAGAAATTTAGCAGGGGCAGACATTTCAGCAGCCAATACACAGGTAATGACAAATTTTAAATCTATTAATAATTGAATGGATTTAAAACAAGTAACGTTATTCATTTTTTCTCCCTTTACGCTTTGGTCACATCTGATCATTGGTGGCATTAATTTCAAAATGTATAAAAACTATAACTGAAAAAGAATCTGAGGTAGTAGCACATTTTTTCTTACTTTTGAAATAAAAATAAACATTTTGTTCACATTCGACCCAGGTACATCTCAAAGTGCATACACCTAAAAACCAATACTGCATTAGCAATAACACTTGTTTCCCTCCTCATGACAGGCAAGGATTTCTTTTTCCTAGAACTCATTCACAATTGTTTTAATCATCCATATGGCAGAGGTTAAATTGGAGTTCCAACAACAAAGCCTTTCCTGCTGGAAATTGTTTCCTGCCTTCCAGTAAAAAACTACCGAGTAAATGTTAAACAAGGCACCACGCAGGACGTGAAATTGGATTGGTAATATTTATTTTAATGATTTGTCTTAAAGTGTTTGTTCAGAGTTCTAGGTTGTTGTTATTGAATTATCTATACTAATAAAAGGCAAAGCCTCACTTACTCATACTCACTAACTCACTCACTCACCACTGACTCATCAATAATTCTCCAACTTCCGTGTGGGTGGAAGGCTGAAATCTACAGGTTCATTCACAGCCTCTACAAAGTTGGGTTTTATATCGTAATTCTACGCGTAATGGTCATAACTGGAGGCCAGTTTTTCCATTTACTGTAATGGAGATGAGCTTTCAACGCCCGCAAGCGGAGTTTGTGGTGACATCATCACGCCTTCCAATGAATCATCACGCAGTACACAGGAAACCAGAAGACCTCAAAAGCTACCAAGAAAACATGCATTATATAATTGAGAAGGTAGCTTAAAACAATAAGAAGCTTAGCTTAGTGAATATTATACAACCATATTCATGAGTTCTGTTACCGAAACAAAGCACATGTAAACCTACACTTTAAATTGTTCATAGATTAGGCTACGCTACGCTTTGGTAACTTTAGTGCCTGCCCATATAAGGCTGTCCGTCAGCCGCAATCCAATAGCAAATCACACGTGGTAAAATATTCACGGGTGAAGGACTGTGCTTATGGAGAGGAAGATGAGATGGTTTGTGGTGGTGGCTTGACACAACTCAGCGAAACTGCGAGAGAAAGTTTTAAGTGCCAGGACTCAAGGTAACATTAAGTAAAGCTACGGACATAGCATCGAGATGGCACCAGCAGCTGGGAACCTTCGATGCAAGTACACCGAGGGCTCACGTGAACTGACGCAGTAACAGATAAAAAGCAACAGTTCCAAAGAGCGCTTGAACAAAACCTAATCACACAACTGAAAAGGCAGCAAAAATATGAAGCGCCTTGATAAGCATATTCATAAATGCAGCTTACTGTGGAACAAAGCACACGTTGAAAAAGTCAATGTCCCGCTAAAGGGAAGACAGTGTAAAAACCCGCGGCATGCAGTGTGTCAGGTCTCAGATAAAGAAGAAGACGAGCTGTTTATTGATGCAGTAAGAAACTAATCGATGAATGAAACCTGTCATTTTACAACGATTGACAAACACGAATGTAACTTGAACACAACAATATCCTACACACAAACCTGATTGAAAGAAATAATGATAATCAAATCCTGATGACAGCAACACTCAGTAACACTTCACAAAACAAATACTGTATATTGACAGTCATGTTAATGTTATTTTGTAAAATGTTCTCTTTTCTTTTCTAATACCTTTTTTAACATTAATTCTCTTCTCCGCTGCGACAGCACGCTGGTATATATATATGTATATATATATATATATCCCGCCTACATACTCGAATAATGGATACTTATTCGCCATCAATGATTGTTTTGCGGTGCTTACTACTCAGTGTATTCATTAGATGAACGGTAAAAAGTAAGAGCTTAGGGGAGGATGACTCATTGAGGCATGCAGGCTGGTAGCGTCATTAACTCTATCTGAATTGCGCCGCATCACATTTGAAAAAAATACATCTTTCAAGTTCTATTAGTCCATATGTGTCAACCGAGGTCAGGCCACATCCGGGTCCGGCAGTAATTATATCTGAGACTATTTATATACTGTATTATTGTTATTAATGGCCCGGTATGAAGCGCTGGTAACATTAACAACCACAGATCTCATAATGCAGCGCTTCAGTTGCCTTGCCGAACACTTCAACCGCTGCTAATCGCGCCCACCTTATGATGCTGCGTTATTGGCGGTTAGAGTTATTGGCGCACTGAGTTTGCACGGGCGCTTTGGTGACTTTGAAGCATCAAAAAGTCCGCTCTGCTATGCGTCGATTACTATCTAACAGTATGATTACTACCAGTTATTAACAGTTATTCTATATAACAGAAACAGTTATTATTCAAGGTAATTTGTGGAAAAAAATAATTTAATGAGATATTTAAATAGAGGACACTGCATATTTTTCGTACTACCACTGAAAGCATTGTTGAATATTCAAATCCTGCTCTCTTTAAACAAGTGAACACTTATGAGATTTCCACAACGAATAGGTATACTGTGTCAAATGTACCTGAGAGGAATTATTTCAACTTGTATGTTTTGTGGGTATTTTTCTTTTACCCATCCAATGGCTGCTCCTGTCAGCTTTTAGCAGATCAGTCAAAGAAGTTTAATGTTAATGTGCTGACTGTGCAAGAGTGGTAGAGGCTACACCAACCTCAACAAACAAGCTCATATCTCCCAAGCACTAAAGTCAATGCAGTCCAGGCTGCAAATTGTTTTCATGGTCATAAAGGTAAAAATAAAAACAGAACATGGAAAGAAAAACAATAGTTAACTTATTCAGAAATTTATTAGTGTGACATTATAAGTACCTATGAATAAATGTATTCATTACACTAAACAACCTCACAGCTGCATTAGCTAAATATTATAATAACGTTAATGTTTCATCAACACCATCATTTATTGGTAAAGTAGTGAAAATGAACCAATATCTGACCATCATGGATACTTTCCAGTGGGTACTTTTGTGAAAAATTTTATGCCTGTGAAATTTCTGAATTGCAGCACTAGCTATAACCATCCTAGATACGCCTAATAATAACACAATTTTACATCGTTCAGTTGAATCTACTGTCTAGTGGTGGTTTTAGCCACCATGCCTGCTCGGATTTTTTTTAACTGCATAATATTGAAAATGCTATTCACAAATGTGTATTTATTTATCGTTTTCTTCTATTATTTTTGAATATCACTATTTTAAAAGAATATTTAAAACACAAAATCTGACACAATGAACAGAAAAAATTAACCACCAGTTTTCAAAATGCAACTGAATCCTATGCCATTTGTAATATTTTTGTATCTTGTCTGAATACGTGATGTTAGTAAAACAAACATAATGGTTCAACTAGGCATGAGACAATACACTTAGTCCATGATACACCATATTGTGATTCAGGCTTCATTGTACAATATTCTATTGATATGAAATTTTTCTAAAAGTTCTGCTCGTTTAGTTTCACTTATTACATTACTGATAAATCAGAAAATGCAAAATAAATTAAAATCAGTACATAAATGTGCATGCACATTGTTTTTATAAGTTTTTTTATTATTAAATAGTTCCTAAATATAAAAAATAAAATACTTTACTGCAGTAATTTAAGACTTATTACATGTTGATTAATACATGTAAGAATTTCACTATACTCCTTGTACAGGACAATAATTGCGCAATCAACCATAATATGGTAAAGTTACTGTGAATCAAAACCATTTCAAATTTAAATGCTGTTTTGTTTTAAGTAAAAATCAAACATTGTTCAACAACAGATGTGTCTTTTATTTCCTGCTTGAATGCCTTTACTGTCCCGTTAGCTGTGAGTAAGTACTCGAATCTATGAAGAAGTTGCAGTGTTATTACTTCTTTAAGAAAAATTTAAATATTGATCGATAGCATGCCCTGTAGCCGAAACACTCAGGTTTTGCTTGCTATATCCACCACTGTTTCTAATTAGCCTGGAGTAGCATTACGCATCGATGTCTCTAACCCTTGTTCATATTCACCACTCTTGAGAGAGCTGGCAATAACAGCAGCTTGTTGCTCCCATTTGCATTTGAGTACATCATTAGACTGATCCGACATGATGGTAATTTGATGCTTGCTGATTCCAAAAGAGTTAACTTGAAAAACAAAACCAGAGAATGCAGTGGTGTATTTATGAAACAATGTTTCAGTTCACATACTTGTCCAATGCAACTTGCAAAACTAAGTATAGTAAAATCTTCTTAACCTGTAATCCCAGCCCATTTTCATGTCCAATAGTGTCATTGTTGTGTGCTGACAGCTTTCACCTTAACTTCATTGTATAGATGATGAAGAACAGTTCTCCCTAAAAAATGCAGACAGATATGTTATAAGTCTCTACTTTTTCGATATGACTTTAAATTTGGCTGCTTTGACTAAAATATTTTAGTTTGCCTTGTGTTTATTTCCCTTGTCATGTGATCATGTCACACAACACATGATACCTTCTTACACAGGTATTTTGTTTATCAAAGGTGTGACAGTAGTTAGACAAGCCCATCGTAATTGAATTAACAGCTTTTCTGAGCTTATTTGTAAGTGTCTGGAGGAAAGATCGTTTGGTATGTGGAAATACATTGACTGAAGTTTTAATTGAATTAATTTAATCCATTCCATCAATTAACAATTTTAAATATAAAAGGCTACATAAATAAAATGTAATATTATTAGTGTCGGACACAACAAATAATAAACGCATAGTAAGTATTCATCGTGTTATTTAAGAAAATGATACACCAAAAGAGAGTTGTGGTAGAGATTCTACCAGAATTGAACTCGGGAGCTGCCATTACGCCAGACAATTCCAAAATGATATCACTTATATTGCGGTTGGCTGCTCTCGTAGAGTGTATAATCATCCATCCATCTCATTTTTCCAAACCCCTCTGAACTGAACACAGGGTCACAGGGGTCTGCTGGAACCAATCTCAGCCAACACAGGGCACACAAGGCAGAAAACCAATCCTGCAGGTGCCAACTCAACACAGGACACACTCTTAAACACACCCACACACCAAGCACACACACTAGGACCAATTTAGAATTGCTAATCCACCCAACCAGCATGTCATTGGACTCCTGGGAGGAAACCGAGCGCCTAGAGAAAACCCACGTAGACACGGGAGAACATGCAAACGCCACGCAGGGGAGGACCCGGGAAGCGGCAGCAGCGCTACCACTGCGCCAAATCGCGCCGCCTGTGTATAATCAACAATTGCAGGCATTTTATCATGGTACAGCACCTTTCTCGTCTCCAGGACTGCAAACCACTGCAGAGACTAATGGCAACAGAGTATTATGATGCACTGTCTCGCACATTAGAATGGCTGTGACACATGCTCTATTAAAAAAGGTGGTGAACAGTGCTATTAAAGCACCTAGTCCATGCCGACAATTACTTTTTCTTTCTTAACTGTTTTGTAAATGGCATAAAGCAATTAGTAGCACTTGCACCACTAGATTCTAGACAGTTTTTATTGACTGGTCATTAGCTTTCAACACTGTCATTACAGAAACTGCATCAAGTGTTTTCTTATATATCATCATTCGATGTTCTACTATTGTTTGTATTGTCTGTGTTACATTCCTTTTAATGTGTTTTGCAGCTTAAGCGTCACCACTGCCACCAGCTCCAGGAAATCAGTGTGTGAATTTCATAGCCAAACGCTGACAATAAAATCTGTTCGAAACCCTCTCAAAACGATCTCCGGGAAATGAATATCTTTTGAATTACCTTTTTCATTTAATCTACTTAATTTTGTAGTTTCTTATTATAAATTAAGGAGATAATTATGGATGGTTTGCTAGCTAAACAAATAGTCACCACTACAGGATTAATTTATAACTTTGTTAGCATATTAGATGAACTGATTCCATCTAATTACAAACACATTCAGTATATCTTGTGCACTGACTATATTGTGTCTCTCTGGGTATTCCTCGATATATATCCTGTCGCTTTGCTTGCTTCAAAAATTAAAAATGTTTTTCAAGTTCATTTATATTGTACCTTTAGTACATCAGCAGGGGGTATGTGATGTATTATAACAGTAATTGACGGCACTGATTTCTGAAAAGTGCTTTAAATTAACATTGTGTGGACTAATATACTATCTTTCCCAGATAATGGAAAAGTCAGTATTTATGTCTGGATAAAATAAAGCATTAGCAAAATCCTTAACTGTCAATCCCCACAAACACAGTCTCGGAATTTGCATAAGCACACCCCTTCACCAGTAATTTTAACTTAGTTACAAAGTGATCAAAACTCGTTTATATCCGCGCCTTCTCATTAAACTTGTATCCCGTATTAGCTGTGGGCATGACATACGCCAGCGGCAGCCTGGGTATGATCTTAATTTAAAGTTTAGGCTTACACCGTGCTTTGTTTTCGAAGTTGCTGCACTCATGAATATGGTAGTATATGTCGCTCGCTTCTTATTGTTTCGCTGCCTTCTCAATTATATAATGCATGTTTTATTCAGCGCTTTTTGGAGGTCATCCTGGTTTACTACGCGACCGCGCTGACAGTCGGTTCACGTGGATTACGCGGGAGGCGATGATGTCACCATCAAACTCCGCCCCCACTGCTCTCGAGCTCAACTCCATTGGAGTAAATGGAGATAAATAGCTTCCAGTTATGACCATTACGTGTAGAATTTCGAAATGAAACCTGCCCAACTTTTGTAACGAAGCTGTAAGGAATGAGCCTGCCAAATTTCAGCCTTCTACCTACACGGGAAGTTTTAGAATTAGTGATGAGTCAATGAGTGAGTGAGTCAGTCAGTCAGTCAGTCAGTGAGGGCTTTGCCTTTTATTAGTATAGATATATATATACGTGTGTATATACATATATATACATATACGTGTATATACATATATATATATACGTGTGTATATACATATATATATATATATCGTGTATATACATATATATATATATATACGTGTGTATATACATATATACATATATATATACGTACATATATACATATATATATACGTGTATATACATATATATATATACGTGTATATACATTTATATATATATACGTGTATATATATATATATACATATATACATATATGTAAGTGTGTATATACATATATATATATACGTGTATATCTATACTAATAAAGGCAAAGCCCTCACTGACTCACTCACTCACTCATCACTAATTCTCCAACTTCCTGTGTAGGTAGAAGGCTGAAATTTGGCAGGCTCATTCTTTACAGCTTACTTACAAAAGTTGGGCAGGTTTCATTTCGAAATACTATGCGTAATGGTCATAACTGGAATGTATTTTCGTCCATATACTGTACTGTAATAGACCAGCTCGATAGCCGTGGGAGGCGGAGTTTCGTATTAAAGCATTTAACCAATCACATTTCAGCCATCATTTGTTGCCAGGCAGAGAGGCTTTCACAATCCGTTGTGTAGGCACTCTAACACAGAATAAATGTTGATTAACCTGTTGCTTCAACCAATCAGATTTTGAGTTGGTATCAGTCGGGCCCTCTAGCAGGCGTGTGGCAACGTCACCGTATTCAGACCCATTGATTGGATAGAAGCCGATATGAGGAACTCTATGAGGCCACTGAATTCACAAACGCTCCGAGCGAAAGATCGTCACGCACACTATGGCCAACTCCATGGCAGGATTCTGGACAATATTATTTGCAAGACACAGACCAGATTTCAAGACCACGAAAACCTGATGTGTGTCACGCTCCTCGAGCCCCAGAAGTTTTGGGAATACAAGAAAAATTTCACGCATGCAGCCTTCTCCACTTTAACACAAGAGCCACGGAGCGCTTTTTGATCTGTCTCGACTAAAAACAGAACTGACTGTAATGTATGCCATGGATGATTTTTTTGGAAAATCTCCCACTGATCTCCTTGACTTCCTTCATCAGAAAAATTTGAATGAGAGCATGGGGCAGCTGTTCACATTGGTATATTTGGCGGTGAGCATTCCCGTGTACACTGCTTCAGTTGAGCGGACATTTTCAGCTCTAAAGCGAATTCAAACTTATGCGAGAAATACCATAGGGTGGGTTCGCCTTTCAGCATTAGCTTCTGTACGACAGAGTTATTAAACTGTTTTTGAGGGAAGAGAAGAGCATGGATTTTGTTTACAAATAATGCGAATTTTTGGTGAGTAAAATGTTGCAATTTTCCTAAATAATATTGCAAGTTTAGAGTTATTATTGATGTTTTTTATGTGATGTCGCGGCTGTGGCTGCAATAGAAAGGAACTTGTTCACCCCGGTTTGTCTATTCAGTAACGGCATTTATTGTGGCTACGAAGTTATCTTACATATATATCCGATCTACATACTGTCAAATAAATGAACCACACCGGGGCATAACACGAGAGGCTTCGCTTCTAGCTCTGACGTCCGAGGTTCACCCGACGGGTGCAGTGAGTGTGTAGGCCTGATGAGCCCAGAATTAGGCGCAAACATGTGCCGCTGCTGAACTTTTTTATTTATGGCCCCATCTTCACGAAATTTGGTAGGCGGTTTCCCGCGCTTAACCAAACCAATGTATGACTTATTTCGGTGGTATGACGCCACTGTTGTCTGCCATATTGAACTTTCCAACGGTCTTTGTTACTTATGGGCCCATCTTCAAGAAATTTGGTATGCGGGTTCCCAATGCTAACTGAATCCTACTTACGTACATATATACGTCCATAGCCTGCAGCTTGGTCACCATGTGAATCGGTGTTGGGTCACCTATCCCAACGCCTCCCACGTTGTTGGCTGCCTGCCTATATAAGGCCGCTCGCTGCTCCGGTCTCTAAATTCCTTCCTGCCTTCGCCATCGGATTCACGCCTCACCTGCTGATAACTGCAGTCTTTTTATTTAATCCACGGCTTATCCGCTGTTTTATTGTTCGTTTATTATGATTATAGTTATTGTGCAGGTATTTTACACTTACTTTACATTGTTCAGGTACCCATTACCTTTATCGTTCCAACCGTACCCCATTAACATGTCTATCGAGGTGATCACCATCGATCAAGAACTGTCACTTACCGAGTGGTTTCCATGCCCGGAGATGGCACCTACCTTTTCCATTCTCTTTGTTACATATTGCACGGCCATATCAGGCTCACTCTTGATATCTGGAGGAACATTGTGTCTTATGTATTGAATGACTGGGACAGGTTCAAGGTGTGGACTGATGACAGTATAGGAGATAATTATACTACGCAGGAGCACTATAAGAGTGAAATGCTTAAGCCCTTCACCTTTGGTTCTGCATGTGAGTTGATGGCTGCCGCTGAATTGTTCGATTGTCGATTTCAAGTGTACCGAAATGGCCAAATATTTTACACCTTTCTACAACCGCCGAATGCCTCTTAAACATCTTAGATTCACAGGTGACTGTAGTGGACTCTTTGATGTTTATGAATGTTTAAACTCTCAAAAGCTGGATGTGAAGTTATCGATGAAACCAGTTGTATGCTTACAACGCTTGACAGATGCCGAATGTCACTTCAACACAAGTCCTGCAAATACTGTCGTAATTGAAACAAACCATGAAACTCAAACCGATTATGTCAGCAGCAATCCAAGCTGTGATTTGAGACAAGATTGCTTTTCACATGGCCAACTGTACGTTGCATGCTCAAGAGTAAGCTCAGCGCACAGCTTGGTCATATTACAACCGGAGGGCCGAACTGACAATGTTGTATACAAAGAGATCCTTAACAAATAATTATTGGTATATTTTGGCTCAGTTTAAAAAGGTTTAATTTTCTTCTTAATAAAAATTTTAAGGCAGTACTTTGCCGCTGTGAAGCGCGGGTATTTTGCTAGTACATATACATACATATACATACATATATACATATACATACATATATACATTTAAATATACATACATATATACATATACATACATATACATATATATACATATACATATACTGTACATATACATATATATATATACATATACATACATATACATATACATACATTTACATATACAGTAATCCCTCCTCAGTCGCGGGGGTTGCATTCCAGAACCCCCCACAATAGGTGAAAATCCGCGAAGTAGAAACCATATATTTGTATTGTTATTTTTATATATTTTAATCCCTTATAAACTCTCCCACACTGTTAACATTATTAGAGCTCTCTAGACATGAAATAACACCCTTTAGTCAAAAGTTTAAACTGTGCTCCATGACAAGAGAGATGACAGTTCTTTCTCACAACTAAAGAATGCAAACATATCTTCTCTTCAAAGGAGCGCCGTCAGGAGCAGAGAATGTTAGAGAGAGAGAAAGAGCGTGACAGATAAGCAAACAATCAAAAAATCTATACGTGCTGTTGGGCTTTTAAGTATGCGCACCACGATAAAGCAGCCGCAAAGAAGGGAGCAATGTGAAGGTAGTCTTTCAGCATTTTTTAGAGTAGCGTCCTTATCTTCTAGGCAAACAGCCCCTCTACTCACACCCCCTCCGTCAGGCGTAGATAATGTCAGAAAGGGTGAGAGAGACCGAAAAGCAAACAATCAAGCACCACTCGGGAAGCACATCGTATATCATTGAGGAGTTTTATTTAATATGTAATACATGCTGTGTTTGGGTAGCTTCTAAGCCATCCGCCAATAGTGTCCGTTGTATGAAATCAACTGGGCAAACAAACTGAGGAAGCATGTACTTTAAATTAAAAGACCCATTGTCCGCAGAAATCCACGAACCAGTGAAAAATCCGTGATATATTTAGATATGCTTACATTTAAAATCCGCGATGGAGTGAATCCGCGAAAGTCGAAGCGCGATATAGCGAGGGATCACTGTACATACTGTGACGATGTAGGTTCGACTCCATGCTCCCATTGCTGTTCAGGAGCCCTTCAACCCAACACCGTCGGGTAATATCACCGATGAGCTAGACAGTTGAGGCAATAAACAATTGAGCAAGGGATTGTATAAATGTGCAAAGTACTTTTATTAAAAAGACAATCAAAAACAAAGTGTTCAATAAATAGTTCAGTGGTTCAAAATAGTTCAATAAACAAGAGTCATTAAATAAATAATCCCATAAAAGAAAAACGTGGAGGTTTAAAATACACAAAACAATCCTTTAAACTCGAGGTTAAAACGCTTCTTAGGAAGCAATTTTTAAAACAATGACAAGTCCGTTGCTCTTTCAAACTAGCATTAGCATTAGCATCTCACCTGCTTTTCCCATACGGGCCCTTCAACAGGCGAGACGCTCTCTCTCTGCAGCTGCCCTTTTCTATCACATCCACAAGAGACTGGAGACCTCCTGATCCCTGGCTTCGGTCTAGCACTCATCCCAGCCCCGAGACTTGGTTCACACCAACGGCCAGGACGCTCACGTTGGGCAATCCATCACCAAGCCGACTCCCGCTGCCTTTCTGGCCTTTTGCAGCCAGTCGTCTTTCCGTGGTCACTCCCGCTACCTGTTCTCTCAGCGGTAGCGACATCTACTACATCCCCTGGATGTAGGCCTAACACCCAGACTTCCTCGCAGCTGCCAGGAGCGCTCGTTCGCCCAAACGCTCTTTGTGTCTGTTTCTCTCTTGCACCGCCTTGCTTCCTCGCCCCGTAACCTCCGCCTTTTCTTTCTCTCTTTTTCCGATCTGTTTCCTCTCCCAACCGACTTGCACTTCTTTTATATTGCGAGGGGCCTTAGCAGCTGCAGCACATTAGCCACGGGAACAATCACGGATGTGGGCAGTTCCTCACCTGTGCACATGGTGAGAAACAGCCACACCGCAGATCGCCCCGCTGCTTGCTACGACTACTACGCCCCCTCACGAAGCCATGAGCGCGGTGATTATTTATTTTAAAACGGCCTTTGCTCAGTGAGCTGTGGACCCATAACACCACACATACATACAGTGGTGTGAAAAACTATTTACCCCCTTCCTGATTTCTTATTCTTTTGCATGTTTGTCACACAAAATATTTCTGATCATCAAACACATTTAACCATTAGTCAAATATAACACAAGTAAACACAAAATGCAGTTTTTAAATGATGGTTTTTATTATTTAGGGAGAAAAAAATCCAAACCTACATGGCCCTGTGTGAAAAGTAATTGCCCCCTGAACCTAATAACTGGTTGGGCCACCCTTAGCAGCAATAACTGCAATCAGGCGTTTGCGATAACTTGCAATGAGTCTTTTACAGCGCTCTGGAGGAACTTTGGCCCACTCATCTTTGCAGAATTGTTGTAATTCAGCTTTATTTGAGGGTTTTCTAGCATGAACCGCCTTTTTAAGGTCATGCCATAGCATCTCAATTGGTTTCAGGTCAGGACTTTGACTAGGCCACTCCAAAGTCTTCATTTTGTTTTTCTTCAGCCATTCAGAGGTGGATTTGCTGGTGTGTTTTGGGGGCATTGTCCTGTTGCAGCACCTAAGATCGCTTCAGCTTGAGTTGACGAACAGATGGCCGGACATTCTCCTTCAGGATTTTTTGGTAGACAGTAGAATTCATGGTTCTATCTATCACAGCAAGCCTTCCAGGTCCTGAAGCAGCAAAACAACCCCAGACCATCACACTACCACCACCATATTTTACTGTTGGTAAAATTTTTTGAAATGCTGTGTTCCTTTTACGCCAGATGTAACGGGACATTTGCCTTCCAAAAAGTTCAACTTTTATCTCATCAGTCCACAAGGTATTTTCCCAAAAGTCTTGGCAATCATTGAGATGTTTCTTAGCAAAATTGAGACGAGCCCTAATGTTCTTTTTGCTTAACAGTGGTTTGCGTCTTGGAAATCTGCCATGCAGGCCGCTTTTTGCCCAGTCTCTTTCTTATGGTGGAGTCGTGAACACTGACCTTAATTGAGGCAAGTGAGGCCTGCAGTTCTTTAGACGTTGTCCTGGGGTCTTTTGTGACCTCTAGGATGAGTCGTCTCTGTGCTCTTGGGGTAATTTTGGTCGGCTGGCCACTCCTGGGAAGGTTCACCACTGTTCCATGTTTTTGCCATTTGTGGATAATGGCTCTCACTGTGGTTCGCTGGAGTCCCAAAGCTTTAGAAATGGCTTTATAACCTTTACCAGACTGATAGATCTCAATTACTTCTGTTCTCATTTGTTCCTGAATTTCTTTGGATCTTGCATGATGTCTAGCTTTTGAGGTGCTTTTGGTCTACTTCTCTGTGTCAGGCAGCTCCTATTTAAGTGATTTCTTGATTGAAACAGGTGTGGCAGTAATCAGGCCTGGGGGTGGCTACGGAAATTGAACTCAGATGTGATACACCACAGGTTATTTTTTAACAAGGGGGCAATTACTTTTTCACACAGGGCCATGTAGGTTTGGATTTTTTTTCTCCCTAAATAATAAAAACCATCATTTAAAAACTGCATTTTGTGTTTACTTGTGTTATATTGGACTAATGGTTAAATGTGTTTGATGATCAGAAACATTTTGTGTGACAAACATGCAAAAGAATAAGAAATCAGGAAGGGGGCAAATAGTTTTTCACACCACTGTATGTATATATATATATATATATATATATATATATATATATATATATATATATATATATATATATATATATATATATATATATATATATATATATATATATATATATATATATATATATATATATATATATATATATATATATATATATATATATATATATATATATATATATTATGAGGGGCCGTTCAGGAAAAAAGATTGGTTCGTAAATATATACATTGGTTCAGATATTTATATCGGTTCAGATACATTGGTTTGAATATATACATTGGTTTTAATACATCCATTCAGATATATATACATTGGTTCAAATATATACATTGGTTGGGATGTATTGGTTGAGATATATACATCGGTTTGAATACATCCGTTCAGATATATACATTGGTTGAGATATATATATTGGTTGATATACATTGGTTTAAATATATATATTGGTTAAAATAGATTGGTTTAGATATATACATCGGTTCAGATACATCCGTTCTGATATATATATTGGTTCAGATAGATCGGTTCAGATATATACATATACATACGGTCACCCATGTTTAGCATCTCCCTTTTGCTTCATCATTGCTTCAACACTGTTGTAATTATTGTGAACATTTTATACAAGCAGCATACGCTTGTCTGTCGCGTTTTGTTTAGTAAGCCCTATTTGTTGGGGGTCCTCGATTTCAAAGCACTTTTTTTCCTTTCATTATTTAAAACACTCGCGCAGATACCCCTCTTAGCCTCGCTCCGTCCGCCCCGCCTCATTGTACCCGCCTCACTCGCTCCCTCTTGTCCCTCCCATGACAGATTCTTCTCAAAAGCAGAGTTACTAGAAAGCATTAATCGCAACCGCAGTACCTCCCATTTTCACCTCATGAGGCGCTGGTTTATCATTGGTGGAAAGCCGCCGGTGATATCTGTTATTCCGTATTGGCAGCATTTCATTAAAGAGCGATCTGCTTCAGCAAGGAACTTAGTCCTGTTTGCTGAAAGAATGTTATGGAGGAAAACACTGGAGTTGCTCTCTTTCTTTAAATGTTGATCAGGGATCAAAATGACCAGAATATTCCCGCTCACAAATAACTGATGTTTAACTGATGTTTTATAGTAAAAACAACAAAACCACACACACTCACAAACTCACAAATCATGGGTCGCACGTACTACTAATTAAGCGTATCTGTCAAGGGCGATTATTTTTTCACCCCATAAAACAGATTCTTCTCAAAAGCTGAATTACCAGGAAGCATTGATCGCAACCGCAGTACCTCCCATTTTTCACCTCAACAGACGCTGGTTTATCATTGACCAAAGCCGCCCGGTGATTTCTGTTATTCCGTATTGGCAGCATTTCATTAAAGGGCGATCTGGTTCAGCAAGGAACTTAGTCCTGTTTGCTGAAAGGATGTTATGGATGTAAACACTGGAATAGCACTGTTTCTTCTGAATGTTTATCAGTGATCAGGGACCAGATTGATCAGAATATTCCTGCTTCACAAATAACTGATGTCTATTTTTATTGTAAAACTGAGAAAACCAAACACACGCGCGTACACAACACAAATACTCAAACTCACACATCGTGGGTCGCACACACTACTGATTAAGTGTATCTGTCACGGACGATCATTTTTTACCCA
>NW_024384429.1:0-20504 GCF_016835505.1 Polypterus senegalus
AAATATTTAACTTTTAGAAACTTCAAATCGAAACTATGGGACTGACACTTAAAAAAGATGACTGCCACAACTTTACATTTTGCAAAGAGGCCCCTTATCCTTCAATAAACACACTTCGCAATAAACAACAGAAAAACAAAACACTCAAATATTAAATAAAACACTTAGCTTAACTTTAATGCTGGTTTAATTTCATGAAATAAACAGCTGTCAAGGCACAGAATAACAGCCCATTAACACCAACAGAAAAAGATTTGTTAGAATATTAGAACAATTGTGACGAGAAGACACCATTCAGACTGAAAACCAATTATATTCACATCATTTTTCAATTTTTCCATAATATCTTTTAATCTCTGGTACAATAAGATCATGAAGGGGTTTTTTGTCTCTTACTGAGCATTTTGCTCTTCAGCTGTGTGCAAGTGGTGTATATTCAGAGAAATGGTCCAAAGGTTGACTGGCTCAGTAAAGTCCAATGTGACAATGTTCATGGATGTTATGGCTATTGTTTTTATGTTATCATTTTATTCTAATTAGCCCAATGCATGATTAAACACTCTCACCGTATTTCTCTCTATAGCTAGAACATTCTGGTAAGTTAATGGTTACAAGAACAAACCTTATATTGGACATTCAGAGTTGTTTATTTTGATGTTTCCACTTGAGAAAGGGCTATGTCCTTCTTATATATTAACATTTAATCATATGCAGTGTCTGCATTGAGTAATGTTCTTCTCATATAGCACTAAATATTATGATATGAGAGCATAAAAGGAAGTTATGTCAATACATAAATGTGTAAATACTGCAAAAAAAGAATCTGTCTTGCAAACACAGATCACAGCAATGTATTGATACTTCAGTACTGTGCACTACTAATGCCACATCAATGTGTGCATAGCATTGGATATAAAAGAACGCCACAACAATCAAACAAGAACATGTACAAAAAAAAAAAAATTATAGTAATCAAGGAAATGTAAAGTAAAAACACTAAAAGAACTTCATTTTAGCAGAAGTTGATATATCCTGTGCTGCATTCAGTGAGAAAAACCCAAGGTTAATTAACAGAATGTTTTGCTAAAGGCTGAGGTTTCATATTTGCTTTTCAATAAACTGAGGCAAACAATGAGTCAACATTTAAAGGAGAGCTTAGATACTAAGAAGTCTGTAAATATGAAAATATATTGAGCATGAAAGGAAACAAAAAAGGGATTAAGGTGTATGAAGGCATTCATTGAGCCAGTGAATAGAAGAGTACTCAAAGAATAGCTGAAAAAGCCTTGACTCTCCGCCAGCATAACATGCTGAAGAGAAGCAGAGAATGCTATAGAGAAGCATAGAGTTACATGACCACCATCTTATTTCATTATAGGGCAACATGCATAGGCTCATCTCAGTTGCCTTGCACAACCAGTCTTTTGAAGGACCTTATTTACCCCATATTTCAGTAGTTACCACCAAAAGTGTAGACTGATACGATCCTCTTTTCTCTTTGCATACACATCCATCTTATCCAGTGTCTCTTATGGTAGACCTAAGTGTATTTCTTTCATTTTAGTTCTAGACCACTTAAAAAGTTATTTGCAATTATTTTTAATGACACTCTTCACACCTAAGCATTTTTACAGTGAGTGGTTTAGAAAACTCCTGCATTCACCAGTTTTCAAACATTTTGAGGCAAACGCTTGTTCCATTGAAATCTGTGGTAATGCTCATAAAATGCTGGAAATAAAAAGCAAAAAAAACATTTTGGAATAATTTTTACAAGAAGTCATTGCTGCTTCCTGGATGACGTAGTACACTGAAACTAGCAAAAAAACATACGCTGGTGTTGTCCTGCACGTGCATACAGTGGTCTTCAGCTAGTGAGGGACAAATTAAGGTATGTAGCTTACAACCAAGTGACAATAATTCAACAGAAGTTGTTATTGGTATACATTCAGCTTTTATCAGGTTAAAGTTTAGTACAGCTGTTTTAACAAATAGGCAGACTGGTACTGTAGAGCTCTTCTTCACAGCACTGTATTGGATTTGCATGTGACTGTGTATTTCTGGATTGATTTAGTATTATTATCTGTTTTAACACTGAATACTTAAAATGTGTTGATGATAGTTCTCAGTTAAGAAAATATGTTTAATCCTTCCTGAAGTAAATAACATCCATCCCCAATCTGATCCTCATCATCCTCTCGCGGAAAATGGCCGCTGCACCATCAAATCACACTGCTTTATAATACATTTAGCAAATAACTGGAATAAAACTAAAAAGGTCCTTTATTATTACATTTCTTTTCATTACTACATTGCTATTACTGGATTGTACACAGTACAGTACATTGTTTACTGCTTGGCTGTGAGATTGAGCCTTGAAAATGATCAGTGCATTGTGCATCATGTGTGCTCCCTGCCTTACACCTAGTGCAGATGCAATAATCACTGGCTCCCAGTGACCCTAAACTGGGCCGATTACATCTACCCCTCAACCCATGCAGTATTAAATATAGTATATGAATGTAATGTATATTTAATTCCTTGGAGCTGATTACCGCTGTGTACAATAACCCCTACTCAAAACCTGTTTCTGGACGACCATTTCACACACTTGCATGATCTTAGCTAGAACAAATCAATCAATTCATTTATTAAACTTTTTCATTTCATGGTTTCAGTATGCTGGAAAATATCCTGGCAACATTGTGCCCAAGACAGGAATCACCTCTAGCTTATTTACCAGTCATTTCCATGGTAAACTCTAGCATGCACACACTCACTCATACTGGACCAATTACCCTAACATGTATGTAACTTTGGGACGTGAGATTTAACCCTCTGTGATGCTGTGGGTGCCTGTAGCCATAGACTTCTATTCTTAGTCTGGGACATCGATAGCCATAACTGAAATAGGCTAGGGTGAATGAAGATACAAACTAGAAGTCTGATGCAAAAGAGCATAGTGTGTTTATTCATAGCAAAGCAAACCGTGCTCGAAAAGTGTGGTGCAGCTATCTTCAAAAAGTAATGCATAAAAACAGTGAATGGTGGAAGTTAAAAAAAAAATTATAAATTTCTACGATGCCTATTGCAATATTTCTAAGGCTCAGGACAAGGCAGGCTAGAATGAAATGATAAAACTTTTTGGTGACCTTCTCATAAGGGAAGCAAAGTGGAGCCTTTAGTTTTCATTAGTTTTCACTGTTGTGATATACTGTGAAGCCAGTAGGTGGCAGCAAAACGACACAGTATAAAAGTGTTGAGCGCAGTGTTAGTCTTGAAATACTGCCATTATATGGGAACAATTATTTTGAAATTAAATGTATTGTTGAACATATATCATAGCTCGTGATATTTCAGCTTGGTTATACATGAGCTGTTATTTTTCTAGCATGTAAATGTTTAGCTAGATTAAGAAATTTGAATCAGAGGAACTTTATAATTAAATGTTTACTCATATTTTTTCCCCCACAGTCAAATGTTGTAATGTTGGGCACATTCATTCTTTAAGGCATGGCGGTGGTTGTGAGATGGTGCCCATTACTGGACTGGTGACCCATGCAATGAGCTGTTCCCATTTTGAAACTGCTGTTGTGTTAAACTCCAGATTATAGTGACCATGATGAGGATGAGCAGCCTTTTAAAAACATAACCAAGTTTTCTTAGATATTTCCTTTTCAAACTTATGTGTCTTTTTCAGGCATTTTCCTGAAATTTTATAATTCCAGTTTTTCAACCTGAAGGGAGTTTGTTTCTGTAAGCAAATTTAGGTCTTTCCTATTTTGTTTTATACAGGTGGTCCCTGAGTTACAGACATCTGACATACAAACAACTCATACTTACGAATGGGGCCACAGCTGCTCCTTCATATCTCGGGGACGTGATGCAGGCTCCTCAATAACTGCCACTCGTCATCTTTGGCCTGGGGATGCTACAAGCAGTGGCTGGACAAAGGCTGGAGGGGGGAGGGTTTTGCTGCTCATGCAGTGTAGTGTCCCTTGGGTGTCTCAGGTTGATGAATGAGGCGGGGGGGGCCGCACCCGATTCATTCTCAGTGGGCGGCTGGGTGTGTTGGCAAGCTGTGACCTAGGGTCCATAGTTACTGGGGCCACAGCTACTGTGTTTCCCTGAAAATAAGACCTACTCTGAAAATGAGCCCTAGCATGATTTTCAGGCTGCTCTGTAATATAAGCCCTACCCCAAAAATAAGCCCTCGTCAAGATCGTCAGCTGAAAAATAAGGCTGCATGATACATACATGTGCCCTAAACATCCATTAAATTCCGAGGACACATTGCCACAATATCTCTGGAAAGGATATTTAAGGATCACATCCATCAATTAGGGGATGCACCCATTCCAGCAGCATTGGTGCAAGACAGAAACAAAATCCCTGGACGGGCATCGCATCATCGCAAGGTGAACACAAGCACATGCATACATTCACATCATTGTAGCTTCACCAAATCCCCAAAACTTCATGTCTTTGGATGGAAACTGAGCACACTCTGGAAACCCACCAGGAAAACAAACAAACTCCAGGCAGTTATCACCAGGGACGTGACTCCCTGTGAGAGCGCAGCGCTACCACTTTACTAACCCCACATGTGTAACTATTAACAGTATTCATTATTTAAACAAAGTTAACGATTTATCTGTAAATGTAACATACATATTGTAATGCATTTCATCATGAAAGTGATATCAAGTATAAATCTAGGAATTCTAAATGTGCAGAGAGCTGGAATATTATAAATTGAATCTGTTCTGTGTGGTGATCTATTGCTGCTTGCCGCTGCAGTCAGGTCAGGTGGAAAAACCAGAAACGAGTAGCGATTAACAACTGGGTTGGTTTTAAGATGACATTTACGACAGTCTACTTTAATAATAAAATGAGGTTAAAGTGGACATTTCGAGTTTAAAGATGAAATTTTCACTTTCATCACAAAATAGACATTTTCATTATGTTCTTATTTTTTTTCTCTGTGGCTCAAATATGCCACCATACATTCTGTAATGGCACAGAAGATCATTACTTTGGGGAGTATACGATGCTTGAATATATAAGTACCACGAATGAATTTGTATGTCGGCACTTTGCTTCATCACATGAACCATTCATCAAAAATCAACGCACATCAATCTTGGAGGATCCTAAAAGCAGCTGGAGTAGCAAGAAATTCAGGCTGGAATTCAGGGTTTGAATGTGGAGAGTTATGACGATATTAAAGAAGAATATTGTTGTACATGGATAAATACCTCCTGAAAATAAGCCCTAGTGCATTTTTTGGAGCAAAAATTAATATAAGACCCTGTCTTATTTTCAGGAAAAACATGGTACAGCTCATATGCAGGATGGATGCTTGATGGGAGCGGTTCACTGCCTGCCACCACACAGCCGCAGCTACTGCTCCTGACTGGACGGAGGCTGAATGGGGTGGAGGGGGGCATTTCACTGCCCGCCCACAACACAGCCTTGCAGTGTTCCTCGAACAGCTGCCCGTTCGTTCTTGGTGGGTGGCTGGTGATACTACATGCCATGACTCGGTTGTGGCTGAACAGAGGCCAGTGAGAGTGAATGGGGTGGCGGGGAGCAACATTGTAGTGTGCCTCGGGTGGCTGCCCGTTGAATGGGGGCAGTGGTGGGTGATTCACTACCTGCCTTTGGCCACACCCTATTTGTTCTCAGTGGGGACACTACAGGGCATATTGTATGTAAGTAGAGGTGACTTTGTGGTGGGCAGGTGGTGAACTGCCCTCACGCCCCATTCATTCTCAATAGCAAGCCTGCTTGTACTGTTAGGTACATAGCAAAGAACTAACCAATGAAGACCTTATGGAACTAGAACAGCAGATGATAGCATTCAGCGAAGAAAACCAGAACCTAGGGACTCCAACAAAAAAGTTTTCTACAAAAGAGTTAGCTGATGCATTTCATCTCATCGAAGCAGGAATGGCAAGGTTGTTTATAATGAGAAAAGAAAAGCTCTGTGCAAACCTCCTTGATACCTATTTTAAGAGACCAGTCCCATCCTCTTCATCAAGTCCATCAAGTTCTACCAACATAGTTAATGCTGTACTGTATTTGAAAATGTTTAAGCATTTACTGTGCATGCACAGAAAGGTAAAAATAAATAATATATTGAGACAAACATCTGTCTAAATTGCATTTATTAAAATAATGTACCTGTTCTGACTTACATACAAATTCAACTTAAGAACAAACCTACAGTCCCTATCTCATACATAACCTGGGGACTGCCTGTACTGTACTGTACACTATATGTTCTTCTTTTTAGGTAGCATAACCTAATGAAACCTATCTAATACAATTCAAGGTTATATGGGTAGACAGAGCTTATCCCAGAAACTCCTGGTACAAACTAGGAGAGGGCCCAGGACAAGGTGCCATTCCATTGCAGAGCTCATCCATGTGCACATGCACTCACTTATTCACACACTTTCAATTTACGGTTGCCTACCAAATACCTAGATCCACACAGTCATTGTATAGACATGCAGACTTAGGGAGTAACCGGCTTAGGATTTGAACTCAGGACATCAGATCTGTGAGTACTGAACTACTGTCCCATCCTTCCTTTAGATAATATAATGTATTACAAAGGTATCCTATTTACATTGACTACATTTGGTTTTATTCTACTTAGAATATAAAGTCTCTATTATAAAAAAAAATCTTGGAAGGTTGGAAGGAGACGAGACATGATTTTCTCTGAAAGAGACACTTTCACGTTCTGCAAGATGAGACTTTGTGCCAAGAGATTTAACCATGTCCGAGACCAGAAATAAAAGACAAAGAGTAGATGACAAAGTAGAATGTCGTAAAGAATTCAAAAATGCTGGTGCGTTACACATGCAGAGCAGATTAGAGATAATGGAAGTACTAAAAATCAAAAGTCTCAAAAAAAGGATAGTGAAGATTGCCTTAGCGCAAACAAACAGAAATTATTATTCGGTGAAATAATGAAAAGCTTTAAAAGAGATCGAACATATTGTTCAGATTTAAACTTTAAGTCGGAGAATTGTAGATCATATAATTCGTGTTGCCATCAGGGAAATAAAGAAGTAGTGTTTCTTCCCAGTGAAGTGGCTTATCCACAGGATTGAAAAGATTTGTTGTTTGGTGAAAGTGAAATCCCATGAGAGAAATCATTTCTCATTTGTGTGAATGCTATTGTCAAAACACATTTCTTGTAGAGAGAAAGAAACGATATTCACTCACGGGCAGTCATACGTTGCGTTGTTACAATGTAATTCCAAACATGGAATTAAAATTCAGTGCGATATTGATGAAAAGAGGTGGAGCGACCACGTCTCCTTAGGGTGCGTTCAGCCCCCCTCTTCACAACGCGAGCAGCAGAGACGTAAAGTGGGGGGGAGGAGGGGGCGAGCGAAGCGAACAGCGGTCAAAGCCCCTTAGTGTCTTCAAAAGATTTTTCTGTCCTGCAAGGTTAGTCATGACCCATATATAAAGGATAGTTCCAGCCACTTTGAACCCCTTACAATTCACATATCGACAGAATCAGTCAACTGATGATGCTGTCAATTCTGCTGTCCACACAGCCCTCACACACTTGGAGGGAAAGGACATATATGTGAGAATGATATTTATTGATTACATTTGTGTAAATCTTCTCACCCTTGGACTGACACCCTCCCTCTGCAACTGGGTGTTGATCTTCCTGTTAGACAGACCACAGACAGTCAGAGTTGGAAACCAGTTCTCAGACATCAGAACTGTGAACAGAGGGACCCCTCAGGGTTGTGTGTAGAGTCCAATGTTGTATACTCTCTTTACTTATGACTGTGTGGCCTCCCATAGTAATACCAGCATCATAAGGTTTGCAGATGACACCACAGTTGTTGAACTTATCATTTGGGGGAAATAGACTGCATACAGAAGAGAGGTGGCAGGACTGGTGGCCTGGTGTCATGAAAATAACCTCTCCTTAAATGCAGATAAGATGGAGGAAGGAGCAGCATACCCCAATATACATCAGCGAGATAAAGGTAGAGAGTATGAAAACCTTTAAATTCCTTGGAACTTACATGGGTGAGGATCTCACGTGGTCCCACAACACTCACCAGCTTCTAAAGAAATCACAGCAGAGACTGTACTTAAGAAGACTGAGGAAATTTGGCATGGCAAACAAAATTCTCAGCAACTTTTACAGATGAACAGCGGAGAGCGCGTTATCACTAGTTCAGTCACAGTGTGGTATGGATGCTGCCGCACAGGACAGGAAGGATCTCCAGCGTGTGATAAAGACTGCACAGTTCATTTCTAGAACAGTCTTCCCATCACTCCAGGACATTTATACTACCAGGGTTATCAGGAGGGCCCACAATATTATTAAGGACAGTACACACCCATAACATAGTATTTTCACACTTCTGCCATCAGGAAGACACTTCAGGAGTGTGAAATCAAGGAAACAATACTCATAAATAGCTTCTAACTACAGGCCTTCCGACTCCTGAATAATACCTGCATCACTGCTTCCTCCACTTTCCATCAGTTTCATTGATTGTTACCCTGTCTTGAGCATAAGGCACTGAGTACTTTATTTCTTGTATTTTTTTTCTGATTATTTTCTGATTTCTGCCTAATTATTACTTTTAGGTTAACTTCTGTTTAATTTAATGTTTGGTGTAAGGAGACTGGCAAAGTAAGAATTTAATTACATGGGTTGAACCACTATGTTTTTTACTGTGCATACAACAATAAACTTCTTGAATCTAGATGAATCCTAATCTGTTATGATTTTAGCTAAATAAAAATTGGACATTGTGTGCTCAGCCTAACCTCAAATCTGATACATTGTGGAAGCTCTTGACTATATTATGGAAGGTTGATCTTCAGTATACTGTAGTTGTGATGCCCAAATCCATGTTACTTTGTAAATGTGCCTTTTTATTCTTTTGAACTTGATTTAATTTGTTTTAGCTAAATCCTGAATCCATTTTGTTTTTCATCTCTTAATGATCATCTGCATATTCTTGCATTATTCAAATTTTTGCTGTTCTTCTTCTAACCTGATCAGAATTCTATGGAAATCCAAAGCATGTTCTGTCTGTTTTAAATGGGGCACCAGTCCATTGCATAGCACACTCATCACACTCTGATGTTTAGTCACATAGGCTCAATTCCCTAACATGTATGTCTTTGCAATGTGGAGTGAAAAACTGAGCACCAGGAGAAAAACGTACAAATTACAGAAAGAAAATGCAGATTCCATCCATGTAATGTTTGGAACCCCTGAAATCTTGAGTGGTGATGCAGCCACATTAGTCACTGTGCTATTTTGAGTTTCAATTTTTTTTTTTTTATGTTTTATGTGACTACCATGACAATTCCATAAATTAGCAGCATATTTTCTGATCCCCTTTCATTCTACACATTGAGCATGTTTGGAGCATCTAGTTTCATTCACTGTGCCACTAAACCTTCAAACTGTAACTTCGTTAGACCTTGGGTTTAGTTTGTGTGTGTATCTATACTAATAAAAGGCAAAGCCCTCACTCACTCACTCACTCACTCACTCACTCACTCACTCACTCACTCACTCACTCACTGACTCATCACTAATTCTCCAACTTCCCGTGTGGGTGGAAGGCTGAAATTTGGCAGGTTCATTCCTTATAGCTACCTTACAAAAGTTGGGCAGGTTTTATATCGAAATTCTACGCGTAATGGTCATAACTGGAAGCAGTTTTTCTCCATTTACTGTAATGGAGATGAGCTTCAACGCCGGGGCGGAGTTTCGTGTGACATCATCACGCCTCCCACGTAATCACGCAGTACATAGAAAACCAGGAAGACCTCAAAAAAGCGCTGAAGAAAACATGCATTATATAATTGAGAAGGCAGCGAAACAATAAGAAGCGAGCGAGTGACATATACAACCATATTCATGAGTTCTGCTACTTCGGAAACAAAGCACGATGTAAACCTACACTTTAAATTAAGTTCATAGACAGGCTGCCGCTGGCGTTTGTAATTTAGTGCCTGCCCATATAAGGCCGTCCGTCAGCGGCAATCCAATAGCAAACTGCCACGGGTAAATATTCACGGGTGAAGGACTGTGCTTATGGAGAGGAAGATGAGATGGTCAGGGTGGTGTTTGACACAAACTCAGCGAAACTGCGAGAGAAAGTTTTAAGTGCCAGGACTAAGGTAACATTAAATACAGCCATGGACATAGCACGAGATGGCACCAGCACAGCTGGGAACCTTCGATGCATGTACACCGAAGGCTCACGGAACTGACGAGTGCACAGACAAAAGCAACAGTTCCAAAGAGCGCTGAACAAAAACCGAATTACACAATTGAAAAGGCAGCAAAAAATATGAAGCGTCTGATACATACAAGCATATTCATAAATCCAAAACAAAGCACACGTTGGAAAAGTCAATGTCCCGCTAAAGGAAGACAGTGTAAAAAAACCCGCATGCAGTGTGTCAGGTCTCAGATAAAGAAGAAGATGAGCTGTTTATTGATGCAGTAAGAAACGAATCGATGAATGAAACCTGTCATCTTTACAACGATTGACAAACACGGAATGTAACTTGAACACAACACATCCTACAAATACGAACCTGATTGAAAGAAATAATGATAATCAAATCCTTGATGACAGCAACACTCAGTAACACTCACAAAACAAATACTGTATATTGACAGTCATGTTACATTATTTTTAAAATGTTCCCTTTTCTTTTTCTAGCTTTTTTAACACACTACTTCTCCGCTGTCGCTGGTATATATATATATGTATATATATATATATATATATATCCCAATCTACATACTCGAATAATGGATACTTTATTCGCCATCAATGATTGTTTTGGTAAAGCCATACTCAGTGTATTCATTAGATGAACGGTAAAAAGTAAGAGCGAGGGAAGGATGACTTATTGAGGCATGCAGGCTGTAGTGCGCCAACTCTATCTGAATTGCGATCACATTTGAAAAATATATCTTTTCAAGTTCTATTTAGTCCATATGTGTCAAACTCAAGGGTCCGGGCCACATCCGCCCGGCGTGTAATTATATCCGGCCCCCGAGATCATTTTATATACTGTATTATTGTTATTAAAGCCCGGGTATATGAAGCGCTGGTAACACAATAAACTACAGATCCCATAATGCAGCGCTTCAGCTGCCTTGCCAACACTTACCGCGTTAATCAAGTCTACCTTATGATGCTGCAAGTTATTGCGAAGCTAGCTCACACGATGCTGAAGAGAAAAGTTGATTCTGAAAATAGAGCCTTTAAAACCGATGGGAGGCTGAGTATATGTTTACTGAACCCGTGTGTCTCATTTGTGGAGCTAATGTGGCTGTAATTACAGAATTTAATCTAAGACGGCACTATGAGACAAAACATCAGGGTAACCTGAATGCAATGCAGAAGATACAGAAAGCAGCATAATTAAATAAGAATCTGACACTTCAGCGGACGTTTTAACCGTGCACAATCACAAAGTGATTTCAAGTGAAGCTGCTTTTATGGGAGACACAAATGCACCAGTGCAATTTGCCCCACTTTCCCTGTTGCCAAGTAATGTTAAACCAAGTCGTCACTACGGTGTTCCCAAACACGCACTTTGCTGATAAACTGAGCGCACTGAGTTTGCACGGCGCTTTGGTGACTTTGAAGAACAAAAAGTCCGTCTACATGCGGCTCGAACCTTGTGCATGTTTGGTAGCACATATCTGTGTGAGAAGCTCTTCTCAGTGATAAAGACTAACAAAACAGCACACAGGAGTCGCCTCACTGATGAGCACCTGCAATCCATCCTGAGAATCTCCACAACACAGAACCTCACACCAAACAGAAACGAACCTGTTGCCAAAAAGATGCCAGGCGTCCAGCTCTAAAATGACATATGAGCAAAGACAACTGAATGATTTGATTTGTTATTGCTGAAAGGAACACATTTTATTTATATTTCTAGGTTTTGTTATGCAGCATGTTCATATTTGAATTTGTATAATTTTGACAGGATATATTTTTATGGAGAGCAAAATCTTTTGGGATATTTAAAATCTAAGTTTATTTTTATATAAAATTACATAAGAGTAAAGAAATGTGAATGTTTGTTCTTTTAACGTTTACTTTATTTCTAACTTGTATAATTTAGACAGGATATATTTTATGGAGAGCAAAATATTATAAGTTGTTTAAGGTTTGAGTTGATTTATTCACTAATAATATTCCTGTCTGTTTTACCATTCCTACCAAAGATATTTCTGTCGACTAAATAAAAATTCCTTCTATTTAAAATTTAAATAGAACTTGAACAAATCGATAGTTCATAATATCCACGCAGACTTGCACATAAGAGCGGAGTCATCCGTTTTAACAAGCAGTATTGCACTGATACTAAATAGCTGTGTGTGTATATATGTAGATATGTATGTATATGTATATATATGTTTATATATGTGTGTGTGTATGTATGTATATATATATGTATGTATTTGTGTGTGTATGTATTTATGTGTGTGTGTATATGTACGTATGTGTATATATGTAGATATATATATGTATGTATATATGTGTATATGTATAGATATGTATATATATATATGTTTATGTGTGTGTGTACACACACACACATAAATATATATATATATATATATACATATATATATATATATATATATATATATATATATATATATATATATATTGTCACAAAACGAGTCAAAGACAGAAAAAGGTTTGGGGCAGCCACCCATGTAATTTGGTATCCTGGCTGCAACTTCGTTTTCTTTCCAATACCAGCACTGAAGTGCTTACAACAGAGTCCAAAACAAGACTGACACAGAAGGGAAAAGGGAAGGCTTTTAAAGGGGGAGACAGGAAGTGAGGTCATAAGGGTCGGACACGTGTTCATTGTTCATTGGTTTAGTCCCGGATGTGACATCAGGGGGGCCGGAGCTGGCAAGGTCTGTCTCCATTGGCTCGGTCCCAGAAGTGACGACCAGAGAGACAGGTGGAACCTCCCGGGTTAGGTCTACAGGGAAGTGAGAAAGAGAGTTAGTGCGCTCTGCCACATCCCGCATGGCTCAGAACTGCCTTCACTCGAGCCCTTTAGCTGCCTCCCATGCGCTGCAGTGTGACAAGGCCCCCTCAGCCCAGACCTGCCGGGTCGGGCGACCTTAACCGAGAGGTCGAAACCCGAGAGAGAGCATCGGCGTTGGCATGGAGAGCACCCCGACGATGAACGAGCGAAAACTTGTACGGCTGCAGGTCAAGAAACCACCGGGTGACCCGCGGATTCACTCCTTGTGCAGGGCCATCCACTGTAGAGGTGCATGGTCCGTGACAAGGGTGAACTCACGCCCAACAGGTAGTACCTCAGCTGAGTGATCGCCCATTTAATCGCCAGAGCCTCCTCTCCACCGCCGCATACCTGGTCTCCCGGTCCAACAGTTTCCGCTCAGGAACATGACGGGTGTTGACACCATCGACACTTTGGCTCAGCACGGCTCCCAGGCCTGTGTCCGGCGTCCGCCTGGAGGATGAAAGGCAAAGAAAAGTTAGGTGCCATCAAAATAGGTGCGGACGTAAGGGCCTTCTTCAAGTCACCAAATGCAGCGTCTGTTTTGCAGTCCATACCACAATGTTCGGGGCCCTCTTCTTTGTTAAATCAGTCAGTCGGGCCGCCTTCTCCAAAACCGGGTACAAACCGGGCGGTAGTACCCGCTAACCCGAAAGGCTTGGACCTGCCGCTTGGTTCGCGGACGGGGCCATTTCAGAATGGCATCAATTTTGGAGCACTGTGGCCTTACGGTACCCCGACCCACCAGGTAGCCTAAATATTTGGCCTCGCTTAATCCAAAGAAACATTTCTTGGGATTAATCCGAGCCCGGCCTCACCAAGTGTCCGTAATACCGCTTGGACATGCTGTAGGTGTTCCTTCCATGTGCTGGAATAGATGACCACGTCATCTAGGTAGGCAGCACTGTATGAGTTATGAGGCCGAAGCACTTTGTCCACCAGACGCTGAAAGGTTGCTGGAGCCCCGTAACCCAAATGGAAGGACACGATACTGCCAGTGTCCGCTAGGGGTACTAAACGCGGTTTTTCCTTCGGAGTCCGTTAAAGGAACCTGCCAGTACCCTTTGTCATGTCAAGTGTGGTCAGGTATTGAGCCTGTCCAAGCCTCTCGAGGAGGTCGTCCACGCGTGGCATTGGATAGGCATCAAATTGGGAGACTTGGTTGCCGACGGAAGTCATTGCAGAACCTCCAACTCCCGCCAGGCTTACCGGCGAGCACAATGGGGCTGGACCAGGGACTATAACTCTCCTCAATTACACCTAGTTCCAGCATGCGCTTGATCTCAGCTCCACTTCAGCCTTTTTTGCCTCGGGAAGACGGTACGGGCGTTCTCGGACAACAACCCCGGGCTCTGTCACAATGTTGTGCTCAATCAGAGAGGTCCTTCCGGGGTGTTCACTGACTACCTCTCGAACGGTCCGGATAACTGTTTCCAGCTCCTGCCGTTGCCTGGGTCTCAAGTCTGCGCCAAAGTTAAGGTCGGTGTGTGAGCGAAGAGTGAGCGGGCTGGCCGGAGGAGGGATCAGGGTCCCTGTCCTTCCACGGTTTCAGCAGGTTCACATGATATACCGCTCCTTTGGCCGACGCATTGGGTTGACTCACCAAATAGTCGACCAGTCCCTTCCTCTCCTTAACTCGTAGGGGCCCTGCCAGTGGGCAAGCAACTTAGAGTGGGAGGTAGGCACTAGGACCATGACCCGATCTCCGGGTGGAACTCCCAAGAGACGTGCCGCGTTGTAGTAGTGAACCTGTGCTGCTTGAGCCTCCTCCATGTGACTTTTAAGGACAGGCGAATCTTTCCAAATCTATCGCAGAACTGCGATATACTCCAGTATGTTAGTGGTGGGAAGAGCCTCTTCTTCCCAGCCTTCTTTCAAAATATCCAATATGCCCCGAGGTTGTCGCCCATACAGTAGTTCAAAGGGGAGAACCCGTGGAGGCTTGTGGGACTTCCGATAGGCAAAAAGGACGAGGGGGAGGAGCTGATCCCAGTTCCTTCCATCCTCGCTGACCACCTTACGTAGCATTTGCTTGAGAGTTTGATTAAACCTCTCTACTAATCCGTCGGTTTGAGGATGATACACCGAGGTTTTTAAATGCTTTATTTTCAGTAATCTGGCAGTCTCCTTGAACGTCTCCGAGGTGAAGGGGGTCCCCTGGTCTGTCAAGACTTCTTTGGGGATCCCCACGCGCGCGAATACCCCTAGTAATTCCCGCAGCATGGCTTTAGAGGTAGCTGAGCGCAACGGAACAGCTTCGGGTATCGTAGCATAATCCACGAGGACTAAAATGTACTTGTGTCCTCGGCTGAGGGCTCTAGAGGTCCCACCAGGTCGACCCCATTCTGTGGAAGGGAACGCCAATCAAGGGAATAGGAACAAGAGGAGCACGGTCCCTCCTAGGAATCTGTCGCAGTTGACACTCCGGGCAGCGCAAAAAAGCGGCTAACCTCCTCATTAATTCCTGGCCAGTAAAACCGGAGCTTGATCCGCTCCAGAGTTTTTTCGGTGCCCAGGTGGCCACCTAGGAGGTGGGCGTGTGCTAGCTCGCAGACCTGCCGCCGGAAGGTACGCGGCACTAGCAGCAGCCTCGCCTCCTGCCCGTCATGCATTGCTACACGGTAAAGGAGGTCATTATCTAACACAAAGTAGGGGCCCTGTGGCATCGACTGACTAGTGCGCTGGCCATTGACAAGGACCACTGCATTTTTTACAAACTTCAGGGAGTCGTCATTCCATTGCTCCCTTTTGAAAGAAGCCGGCGTCTTTTTAAATTGAAACCGCAACACGGAGAGAGGGTCAGCGCCACCTCAATGGGCGGGTTTCCTCCCGCCCGCGGGCGCTGGTGGATGACGTGTCAGCCGCGACGCCCGGAGTTGCCACGCCAGCCAGGACGGCTGCTTCACCTCTCTCTGCCGGCTGATTACACGGCGTGGAGGCAGCTTGAGACGGTTCATCTCCGCCCATAACGAGGCCCAACTTAACCCCGGAGTGGTATGTGTCTCGGCCGCTTTTAATGTCAGACCAGTCCCGCCCTAGTATCACCGGTGCGGAGGATCAGGAAGGATTGCCACGGTTACTTTCTGGACTGATCCTCCGTGAGCTAATGACACAAGCGGTGCGTGTATGTACCAGCTGGTTTCCGCGTGGACACAGGTTATACTGGTCTTGAATTTTAGCCATTGTCGCTGTAGCAAAAACGGGCGGGCAACAATGGAAATGTTGCTGCCGGAATCGAGCAGAGCGAGTTTTAAAACCCGTAACATCACCACGCCTGTATGCGGGACCGCCAACGGGTTTGTCAGAGCACACCAAGCCTCTCCTCCCTCCACCTGCATTCCTCCTCGCCTCCAAGCGTTTATATGCCTCGCCGCTGGACGCCGATGCAAGCTCCGGGTTATACAGGGAGGGGCTAGGTCTTGGGACATACCCCGCTGAGTTTGGCAGAAGGACGGTTCCGGCCTCCCAGAGTGTGAGGCCGCCTCTGTGTTTCCAGAAGCTCTATGAGCTCAGACATGTTCTTAAACTGCACTCCCCAGACCGCTGGGTGAAGCCCTGGGGAAGCTGCCAGGAGCAGATAGCACGCTACCTGCTCAATGACCTGGTGGGGCTTGTTTTCCAAGGGCCGTAGCCACTGCCATACTTTTGCCCATAAGGACCAGGCTTGTTTACTGGTCGGCCTCTCAGGGTCCAACCTCCACCTCGTATTTTACTCACCTGCCAGTCTGGGGCACCCCAAGGTGGTAAAAGGGGCTGTGGTTTCACTGGGGGGCAGGCACTCTCCCCAAGAGAGCATACTGAGTCCCTCTTGTCTCCCTCCAGGGCAGCCCACTCTGTGAGCCCCACCTCGCGACACTCCCTGGCCTCTAGATGGCCTAGTTCTGCGTGGCTGGGAGCTGGAGCCCGCACCGGTCTCGCCAACCACGGGCACCCTCCCCCGCCTGAATACTCGCCCCGCACGCCCCACCTGGGTGTTTTGCAGGTCCTGTCCCCTTCTCTTCTGGGACTTCTCCATCCTGCCGCACTACGCCACTGTCACAAAACGAGTCAAAGACAGAAAAGGTTTGGGGCAGCCACCCATGTAATTTGGTATCCTGGCTGCAACTCGTTTTCAAATACCAGCACTGAAGTGCTTACAACAGAGTCCAAAACAAGACTGACACAGAAGGGAAAAGGGAAGGCTTTTAAAGGGGGAGACAGGAAGTGAGGTCATAATGGTCGGGCACGTGTTCATTGTTCATTGGTTTAGTCCCGGATGTGACATCAGGGGGGCCGGAGCTGGCAAGGTCTGTCTCCATTGGCTCGGTCCCAGAAGTGACGCCCAGAGAGACAGGTGGAACCTCCCGGTTAGGTCTACAGGGAAGTGAGAAAGAGAGTTAGTGCGCTCTGCCACATCCCGGCATGGCTCAGAACTGCCTTCACTGAGCCCTTTAGCTGCCTCCCATGCTGCCAAGTGTGACAATATATATATATATACATATATATATATATGTGACAACAACACTCATCACTCACAGCAGTGACAAAACAATTACATTGACAATCATGTTACGCTATTTTCAAAATGTTTCCTTTTCTTTTCATTGCTTCTTTAACACACTACTTCTCGCCTGGCGGTATTTTGCTAGTATATTTATATATGATTGGCTCCAGCAGACCCCTGTGACAATGTAGTTAGTATATAGTGGGTTGGATACTGGATGGCTATACAGTATATATATATATATATATATATATATATATATATATATATATATATATATAGTGGTGGGCGGCTGGGTGCTCAACCCTATAGGGGCCCGTGGCCACCGCCAGGGGGCGCCCAGACGAGTAAGGAACCCTGGACGTCCTGGTGTGGCGGAAGTGCCGCAGGAAGATAGTCAGAGGGCACCTGGAGCACGTCCGGGTGGATATAAAGAGCCCTCCCAGTCATTAGCCAGAGTCGGAGAAGAGGACAAAGCTCAGAGGAGAGGAGTAAAGGCGGTGAAGGAAGGACGGACCATTGAGAGGACTTGAGAAGGGTGTTTGGTGCAGGGGTACTGTGTTAGTAAGTGGACAGTTTTTATTGTAAATAAACGTGGGTGTTTTTGGAATTAAAGTGTCTGCCTGTTTGTGTAAATTTGCAAAAACCTCAAGTAAACTTTTTTCACATTGTCATTATGGGGTGTTGTGTGTAGATTTCTGAGGAAAAAAATGAATTTAATCCATTTTGGAATAAGGCTGTAACATAACAAAATGTGGAAAAGTGATCGCTGTGAATATTTTCCGATGCACTGTATATGTATATATATATATATATTTATATATATATATATATATATTAGAATAAGCGCTATATTAAGCGCCGACCCGCACATATTCATACTGAGGCACGCTGTACATTGAACAGAAATGTTTTTCTTTTCCTTCACCCGGGGTGCACGCCTTCCCCGTGAACTCCCCAGGTATGACACAGTCCCAAAGCACCTTACTTTAAACACAGCAATCCTTCCGGCTGGCACCACCACTCCTCTCAGGCAACCTCGTCCTCTTCCTCCCGATTCTGGCCCAGAGTGGTGGTTGCTGGCTTCTTTATGGCCCTCCGGGAGTGCTCCTGTTGCTTGCCTCACCTGTTCCCAATTGCACTCCCGTGTGGGGCCGGATGATTAAACCAGCTGAGCTTAACTATCTCTGCCTCACCCCTGGTGCTATCCCGGTCCCCACAGGGTTGGGGAGAACTCCATTTCCCATGAAACCCTGCAGGAAACTGAGGCATCATCAACCAGGAGGTTGCCACTCAAGTGTCCCGGGAGGTACTGAGAAGTCCATGGCTGCTCCCGAACTATATACAGCAGGGTCGTCCTAACCGGCATGGGACCCAGCTGTCCATTACAATATATATATATATATATATATATATATATATATATATATATATATATATATATATATATATACACAGTCATATGAAAAAGTTTGGGAAACCCCTCTCAATTCTTTGGATTTTGGTTTATCATGGCATTGATCTTTCAAAGTAGCAACTTCCTTTAATATGTGACATGCATTATGGAAACAGTTGTATTTTAGCAGTGACATTAAGTTTATTGATTAACAGAAAATATGCATATGCACCATAACAAAATTATTACATCAATACTTAGTTGTGCCTCCTTTTGCAAATATAAAAGCCTCTAGACGTCTCCTATAGCCTTTGATGAGGGTCTGATCTCTGGATGGAGGTATTTTTGACCATTCTTCCATACAAAATTTCTCCAGTTCAGTTATATTTGATGGCTGCCGAGCATGGACAGCCTGCTTCAAATCATCCATTAGATTTTCAATGATATTCAAGTCAGGGTACTGTGATGGCCATTCCAGAACATTGTACTTTCACCCTCTGCATAAATGCCTTTCTAGATTTCTAACTGTGTTTTGGGTCATTGTCTTGTTGAAATATCCAGCTTCAGGTGAACTTCAACTTTGTGACTAATGCTTGAACATTATCCTGAAGAATTTGTTGATATTGGGTTGAATTTATCCGACTCTGACTTTAACAAGGGCCCCAGTCCCTGAATCCAGCACACAGCCCCACAGCATGATGAAACCTCTGCCAAATTTGACTGTGGGTAGCAAGTGTTTTTTCTGGAATGCGGTGTTCTTCTTCCACCAAGCAAAGTGCTTTTTGTTATGATCAAATATCTCAATTTTTGTCTCAACAGTCCAAAGCACTTTGTTCCAAAATTAATCTGGCTTGTCTAAATGAGCATTTGCATACAACAAGCAACTCTGTTTGTGGCATGAGTGCAGAAATGGCTTCTTTTTCATTACTCCTGCCATACAGATGTTCTTTGTGCAAATTCTGAATTGTAGAACGATGTACAGATACATCCATCTGCAGCAAGATGTTCTTGCAGGTCTTGGAGGTGATGTGGGTTGTCTGTAATCATTCTCAAAATCCCAAGCGCATATGCTGCTCCTGTATTTTCTCAGCCTGCCAGACCTGCTGGGTTTAACAGCAAGTGCCTGTGGCCTTCCATTTCCTGATTACATTCCTTACAGTTGAAACTGACAGTTTAATCCTGAGATAGCTTTTGTAGCCTTCCCCAAACAACGGGTGCTCTAACTCCGTCCTGGAGGGCGCGAGTGGCTGCAGGTTTTCATTCTAACCATCTCTTAATTTGTGACCGTATTTGCCGCTAATTTCTTCTTTGCCTTAATTTTAATTACCTTGACTCAGGCCCCTTAGTTGCTCTTTCTTAATTAGCAGCCAAACAATAATGGGACACAAAACAAGAATCCATATGACCAGCTCACCTGTCCATCACAAAATATGTGAAAATAAGGTGGAGTCTCATAAGGTGATCTCTCAGCCTGTGGCAGAATAAAAAGCACAAAACAATAATGGGACACCCAAATCAAGCAATTTCCAT
>NW_024384430.1:0-6971 GCF_016835505.1 Polypterus senegalus
TGAGATAGAGTTCCAGCTGAAGTGCCATATTACAGGCTAAGAGAGTCTCCCTATTCGGGTGCCAAGGGCATGAATCTTTTTTTGTTTTTTCCCTTTCATTAAATGGGGTTGCCCAATGGACACATCAACCTTTCTTCTGGCATACTCGGTCTGTTCACCCAGTCACAAAGGTTATCACTTCTTCTGTAGCATTTAGTTGTATATATACAACTTAGGTGTATAATATAGTTGTATTTTATCAGATAATGACAATGTCAGAGGGTATCACAATGATTTGATGCCAGTAGCTCCAGCATGCCATTGTTTGATTGATTTTTTTGTGACATGAAAGGTATGTGAACTTGTACTGTATGAGGGAAACCTTCACACGTGTAGGAACATTCTGGTATGGCCTCACTAGAATTGTAATCCCAAAAATGCCACTGGTCACTAGTCATCCTTACAGCATCTCTTTGGATTGTAGGAGGAATTCAGAGTCCCATGCGGAAAGACATGCAAATAAGTGAAGAAATGTAAACCCCACATCTCCAGGAACTGAACTGTGCGTATATGATTTTCTGTTGCATTGTACCACCCCGTGAAAGACAGTGCATAAGGAGCATTTGGTTAGATGCCTTTTATTCAGACATTTATTTTGTTATTCCTCTTTTTCAGGACAGGTTTGCACAGAAGATCGGTGCCCATCTTAGAAATATCAAGCACAAGACAGGCAGCAACACTGAATGGGTCAACATACCATTGGAGAGTAAAAGATTTTATTGATAAATTTCCAAATGTTTTGTTTTAAAACTTCAAAGGATGAACTTTTGAGGCATAACTTATTGATATACCATAATTGTCAATCATTTTATATTTTTTGCTTAATGTATTACAAACTATAAAGAGAGTTTCAGCATGCCAGAGCTTAAGTCCTATAAAGCTAAACCACTTCACTTATTTCAATTCTTCAACTTTAGCACTTCTGGAACTTTCTTTCATCTCATGAAGCCCTCTTTGCTAGCTGGCAGGGGTAGGTACTACATGGAGCTTTAACATTTTCTTGGTGTCTGTGTGGGTGTCTCCAGTATCCTCCTACAGCCCAATAACGTGCACTGCCAACTGTACATTCACCTGGTGCAGGTACGAGTGTGTGAGTGTACTGCGATTGATTGGCATCCCACCCAGGGTCAATTTCTGGACTGCATGCCATGCTCTATTTACTCTGTAAACTTGTAATTCATACTGTAATATTGTCTGCTGGCTATATCTCAAATATTATGTTAATGGGATTTTATGATAGGCGGCACGGTGGTGCAATGGTAGCGCTGCTGCCTCACAGTTAGGAGACCCGGGTTCGCTTCCCGGGTTCTCCCTGCGTGGAGTTTGCATGTTCTCCCCATGTCTGCGTGGGTTTCCTCCGGGGGCTCCGGTTTCCTCCCACAATCCAGAGACGTGCAGGTTAGGTGGATTTGCGATTCTCAATTGGCCCTAGTGTGTGCTTGGTGTGTTTGTGTGTGTCCTGTGGTGGGTTGGAACCCTGCCCAGGATTGGTTCCTGCCTTATGCCCTGTGTTGGCTGGGATTGGCTCCAGCAGACCCCCGTGACCCTGTATTCGGATTCAGCGGGTTAGACAATGGATGGATGTATTTTATGATGTCATGATATGTTTGTGTTAATTACTGTACTGAGATTCATTCTGTTTTACTGTGTGTGTTTACTTATGTAGATGGTGTGTGGTTCCATTAATTTTCCATACCTGGTTATTTTGAGTAGATTCATGGGAAGCTGGAGCCTATCTCAGCAACCATTGGGGGCAAGGCAAGAACAATTGCTTGACATGGGCTCTGTTCCATTTCAGCATGAACAGCCTTTGGACTGAAGGAAGGAAACTCACATTGACACGGGGAGAACATGCAAACTCCATGCAGGGAGTAGCCTGAGATACCAACCTCAGTCTCCATGTTGCAAAGCAGCAGTGCTACCACTGTACAGCAGTGCCATGCCAGTGTATGGCTTAACAATTTAATTCAATATTTGCAATATCGTATCATAATTTAGGGCGGCATGGTGGTGCAGTGGGTAGCGCTGCTGCCTCGCAGTTAGGAGACCTGGGTTCACTTCCCGGGTCCTCCCTGCGTGGAGTTTGCATGTTCTCCCCGTGTCTGCGTGGGTTTCCTCCGGGTGTCCGGTTTCCTCCCACAGTCCAAAGACATGCAGGTTAGGTGCACTGGCGATTTGAAATTGTCCCTAGTGTGTGCTTGGTGTGTGGGTGTGTGTGCGCCCTGCGGAGGGCTGGCACCCTGCCCGGGTTTTGTTTCCTGCCTTGTGCCCTGTGCTGGCTGGGATTGGCTCTAGCAGACCCCCGTGACCCTGTAGATAGGATATAACGGGTTGGATAATGGATGGATGGATATCATAATTTAATTCAGTAGTTATAAAATTGGTAAGTGCTGTAATCATGTACTCTGTGAAGAACACCAGCCATAAATTAAAAACTGAATTGAATTGGCTCTTTGTACATTTTCCTTTAGTTGGAGGTAGAGATTTAGGACCTTGGCGTACTGTATTCCTAAATATTCTGTGAAGAAGTGCTACCAATGCAAATCAAAATAAATTCTATACAATTTAGATGTAGATGTGCACTGCTGCCTCATGGAAGGAGTGTCCTGCATTCAAATCCCACGCTAGGTCATTGTCCATATTGAGCATATTCTTGGTGTGTTTTACATGGGGAACATCAGTTCTCCTTCCAAAACGTGTAGGTTACCCTTAAGTGCCCAGTGTGAATGTCAACGTGGGTGTGGGCATGAGTAGGCCCTGTAATGAACTGGCTACCAATCCAAGTCTTTGTGGCCTATATGACTGGTCTAGTCTCTGGTCCCCAGTGACCCTGAATTGGATTAAGATGGATTAAGCATGTCAGATGCAGAATATTATGAAATCTGTCTCATTCTTTTAAATTTTCCACATTCTGCCACCAAATAATCCAACCAAAATTCTTTAAACTTGTGTTTAGAGTTGATCTAGACAATATATCAAGTATAGAAGAACAAGTACACAAACTTGTTATCTTTTGAATCTTTTAACGTGTGGTAGACATTCAGTGTCCTCTGGGTGGTGCCCAGTGCCACAATGATGGTCCTGTTGTCTGTTCTTAGTGTCTTTCACACTGGCTATGAGATGTGCAGACTAAAATTAGTTAAGACTGGATTTTGTGGTGGATTTAGTTATGGACTTTAACAACATTAATCAAAGCATCTTCTTTCTTTTGCTAAGCCACTCTGTTGTCACTTAGAATTATTGTCCTGTTGAAAGGCGTGGTAAATGTTCTTCTAGATCCTAAGGGCTTGTTAGATTGGATTAGGTTTTTAATAATTCATTTGTATATACAGCAGTGCAGCTCCCATTGACACACTTAGACAGCTCTATATAATTACAGATATAGACACAAAAATCACTTTATGAATGAGTGTGTGCACGCTACAATGGACTTGGGACTGGCCAGGGAATTTTCTTGCCTCGCACCATGTTATGTAGGAATAACCTACATCTCCCTGCAACCTCGAATTGGATTAAGATGGTTTAATAATGTATGTATAAATGGGTAGGTAGGAAATTACCCTGGATGAACTTGTGGTCCATTACAGAGCACATTTATTCACACAGGGCCACATTATTATCTGTCTTTCTATCGATACACTGTATATAAAATGCTAACTGTTGTCTGTTTATCATATTAAAACTTGCAAGCCACTAGTCTTGAACCTTGATCTTGGTCTCAATCGAGAGCTTATACTGTCATACGCATAACAGGATTCACAAATTGAATGTGCGGCCTACCTCACCCATAACATTCAGCCATTCTCACAGTAAGTAGTGGTGCACCAGTGGTACAGGCACACAGCATTGCTGTCAGAAAAAAGCATCACACTGAACTCTGCTGACAGTCAAACAAAAAGCACAGGACAACACATTTTTTTCAGCAGTGATACCCACCGAGCACAACAGAAAGCCATTCATGACCAAAGAATTGGAGGAATAGGCTTCCTCCTCCATGTTATCGGGCTTCGAGTCCTTCACTTGGCGAGTGGTGCCTCAGCCACGTGACATGGCTGACAAGAAAAGAACAGCCGTGCAAGCACTCGGCATGTCAGTCAGGAAAACATCCATATTGACACTGGATGGCAGTAAAGGACATCACAGCAACCTTGGGGTGTTATGTTTCATGAGAGGAGCAAGAACCCACGTTTCTTCAAAGACTGGCAGTCCGAGTGTTACTAGTTTCATTTATTTTCTAAACCCTTTCATTTATAGAAATAGCTGCAGGGAGTCATGGCTTATCTTGGTAGCACATGGTACAAGGCACAGATCTAACCTGGACAGAGCACAAGTCCTCTGTAAGGAACACTCATGCATGTGGCCACCATCACTGAACCACTTTAGAGTTTCCGAACAACTTAACCTGCATGTCTTTAGGAGATTGGAGGAAACTGGAGTAACAAGAAAAACGATACAAAACAAACACGGCACAGTCCGCAACCAGAACAGCAGTCAGGCGAAGATCCCTGGAGCAGTCAGGCAGCAGCATTAAGCTCTGCTCCACTGCGCCACACCCGCTTTTATTAATTCATTTCTAGAGTTGTCTTCTTATGCACCTTATGCTTTTCTAAAGCCATAATAAAACTCCCATATAATAAAAAAGGATCTAGTGAAGGTTAACATCGGTTTTATTGTCCATGTAACTGAAAGTAAATATACAGTACATTTTTGATTCTTTTCCTTTCTCGGTTTGATTTTAAATCATCTAATGTTGTGATGTCAGTCATTCACTTGTAGCTTCCTCGGCTGTCTGTTTTCTGATCCCAGTTTTTCCATTACAGGGCCATTGAGAGCTGGAGCCTAACCAGGCTGCTTTAGATGTAATGCAAATGCCAGCCCTTTATGTGATGCCAGTCTATTGCATTGTGCACTCACAGCCACCATGCCAGTATCGAGCTGTAAGTCCTTCTAGCAGCATGTCATCGGTCTGTGGAGGAAATTGTGGGCCCACCAAGTAAGAACTCACAAAATCAGGAGGAATTTGCTCCACCAAAGGACACACCAGTAAAGACTAAGTCCAAATGTCGTAAAGGGGTTTAAATTAACTGTTGCAACATCACTAGGTCAGTAGCTTTAAAGTGATAGAATTAACCCTCCGAGACATCAAACATTTTTTATTGAGTTTAACAAATACATTAAATGGAACTTAAAACTGATTTTAAGGATATCTAAAAAGATGATTAAAAAAACTTACAATATATTGCAATCTACCCAAGCTCTGTGGGAAAACTTTCAAGGGAAAGAGAAAAGAGATGCCAGTATATCCTCTAGACAGGGCACCAGCACAGTGATCTAATCAGTAAAAAACAAGATTAATAGAAGATCTAAAGGAAATAAAGGAAAGGAAAAGTGTCTGCAATGTCACTGACTGGTGGCCATCCAGTCTCATACACTTTGTATAACAAATGTCCACTCAGTGATACTGGAACTGGATGATCTGCCAATGCACACGACAGAAAGTTCAACAAGAACTAAGTTGGAAGAGGAGGACAGAGATAAGGTGTGTGTGTGTGTGTGTGTGTGTGTGTAGGGTGGGATCAGCTGCTTTCTATCATCAGACCATTACCAGCTTTGCAGCAATGATGTCCAAAAATTAAACTCTTTGTTGAACAGAGATGATAGCAGGAACAGCAAGATACTTAGTGAGGAATGTCCAAAGAGTGCACTGTGGAAACTGAACAATAGACAACGGACCAGAAGTAAGATATTGGTGGACATGTAGAGAAAGGACCCTGAAACAGTGATTTAAAAGGGCTCAGAAATCACTCCCGTAGCATTTGCAAGGGGTAAAGTATAATCAATGTACACATGTAAAGTAAATATGTGGTGTTTGGGTGGACAGAGGCATTCTTAAAAGATATTATTGCAAGACAAAGGAGTAACTGAGGGAAGGTTATGCATACAAACATAAATAAATATTAAATAAATAGGGAAGAGCTTGTAAGTTGCTTTAGATAGAATACTGGGTTAGGGTGAAGGAAAAAAGTTTAGTGGATGAGAAGGAAAAGGGGAAAGAAACTCCATATGCCTTTAGGGAGTACATGCAGTTAAAAGTAAGAGGAATTGTGAAACCTGGGCTCTACAGCGCATTCATAAATTAAGAATTCATCCCTCTCCCCTGCATTCATTGGTCAAGAGTCTTGTCTTTAAAACAAAAGCGCGGACTTTCTGTTTGTGAACTACTTTCATTTTCCTGAGCTGTTTATTTAACAGCATTGTAGCTAAAAATACATGCAGTTTGCATGTTGCGAGCATACAGCTGGATGACTTGTAGATTATGCAAAACGAGTAACGTGAGATTTGTTTCATTTGTTTTGTTTTGTTTTCATTGTTTTTGTTACCTATCAGAAACTTCATTATGTTTGTTCTCCGTGAACAGAGAGAGAGAGAGTGAGAGAGACATGGCAGCATGTACTGGCACAGCATGCTGTCGTACCCACCACACCTCAAGATCCCAAATTAGGACCGAGTGGAGTCGTGCAGGGTGTAACACCTCAGCACCACACTAGTTCAAATGGAATGGAACAGCGTGAGGTTTTTTTACAGTAGCAGGAGTGCAAATCCACCACCAACCCCCTAATGGTTTTCCCTTCTAGCAAAGAGAGTCGAACTAAAGCATAAGGGCGAGTTTTGTTGCAGTTTACAGCTGATTACCGCCCTCTACCGCTGAGTTTTGACAAAACGTCGACATCAGCCCTAAAAGAGTTAATATCATAGCCAGGAGGGAGCAAGTTAAGAGCCTGGCTCGGGGGCCTAACAATAATAATTCATTACATTTATATAGCGCTTTATTGTCAGTTACTCAAAGCGCTCAGCAATTGCAGGTTAAGGGCCTTGCTGAAGGGCCCAACAGAGCAGAGTCCCTTTTTGGTATTTATGGGATTCAAACCGCA
>NW_024384431.1:0-11152 GCF_016835505.1 Polypterus senegalus
TAATTTCAGCCCTGAAGCGTTGGAAATTCAAGTTCTTAAATCTACTTTTGAAAAGTCAAAATACTCTGGTAAAGCAGTTCTAAATGATGAATTCCAGTACCCTTATGATTAAGAACTGTTTGGATGGTTTCCCAACTGTTTTTGAAAGTGCACTTCAACATTCATACTCACTTTTTGAAATCCCATTGACTTGCATTGGGCCAAAACTGAAGTTAGTGAAACTCAATGAGTCTTAACTGCTATGTTGTGAAACCACTTGAAACACATCTGGACATAGTTTTTCAGAAATGAACTGTTTTGAGCAGTTTCTGGTGGAAAACAAGCCGTTAACATGTGTACAAAAGTGATTTTCAGGCCCTGAACGTTATGGGATATTCAAGTTACCTTCAAATCTAACGTTGTGAAAAGTCAAAATACTCTGGTAAACAGTTCTACATGATGAATTCCTAGTACCCTTGATTAAGAACTGTTTGATGGTTCCAATTTTCAAGTGCATGAAACAACGTACACTTTTTGTCACAAAGTGATTTTCAGGACCAAGATAGGATTCATGGAAATTCAGTTACCTTCAAATACTACTTGAAAAAGTCAAAATACTCTTAAAAGCAGTTCTAAATGATGAATTCCCAGTAGCCATATGATTAAGAACTGTTTGGATGGTTTCCCAACTGTTTTAAAGTCACTTCAACATCTGCATACTCACTTTTGAAATCCCCATTGACTTGCATTGAGGCAAAACTGAAGTTAGTGAAACTCAATGAGTCTTAACTCTATGTTGTGAAAACTTGAAACATCTCACATAGTTTTACAGAAATGAACTGTTTGACAGTTTCCTGGTGGAAAACAAGCGTTACACATGTGAAACAAAGTGATTTTCAGGCTAAGCGTTATGAGAATATTCAAGTTACCTTCAAATCTAACTTGTGAAAAGTCAAAATACTCTGGTAAAAGCAGTTCTAACATGTGAACTAAGTATTATGATTAAGAACTGTTTGGATGGTTTCAACTGTTTTCAAGTGCACTTCAACATCTCATATACTTTTTGAAATCCCATTGCTTGCATTGGGCCAAAACTGAAGTTAGTGAAACTCAATGAGTCTTAACTGCTATTTGTGAAACCACTTGAAACACATCTCGAATAGTTTTTACAGAAATGAACTGTTTGAGCAGTTTCCTGGTGGAAAACAAGCCGTTACACTTTGTGTAACACAAAGTGATTTTCAGGTCCTCAAAGCGCGTTATGGAAATTCAAGTTACTTCAAATCTAACTTTGTGAAAAGTCAAAATACTCTGGTAAAAGCAGTTCTAAATGATGAATTCCCAGTACCTTATGATTAAGAACTGTTTGGATGGTTTCCAACTGTTTGTCAAAGTGCACTTCAACATCTCATACTCACTTTTTGAAATCCATTTGACTTGCATTGGGCCAAAACTGAAGTTGAGTGAAACTCAATGAGTCTTAACTGCATATGTTGTGAAACCACTTGAAACACATCTGGACATAGTTTTTACAGAAATGAACTGTGTTGAGAGTTTCCATGTGGAAAACTAGCGTTACACATGAATGTACACAAAGTGATTTTCAGGCCTGAAGACAGCGTTATGGGAAATTCAAGTTACCTTCAAATCTAACTTTTTGAAAAGTCAAAATACTCTGGTAAAAGCAGTTCTAAATGATGAATTCCCCAGTACCCTTATGATTAAGAACTGTTTGGATGGTTTCCCAACTGTTTTCAAAGTGCACTTCAACATCTCATACTCACTTTTTGAAATCCCCTTGATTGCATTGGGCAAAAACTGAAGTTGAGTGAAACTCAATTAGTCTTAACTGCTATGTTGTGAAACCACTTGAAACACATCTGCGACATAGTTTTTTACAGAAATGAACTGTTTTGAGATGTTTCCTGGTGGAAAACAAGCCGTTACACATGTGTACACAAAGTGATTTTCAGGTCCTGAAACGCGTTATGGAAAATTCAAGTTACCTTCAAATCAAACTTTGTGAAAAGTCAAAATTCTGGTAAACGTTCTGATGTTCCCCAACCCTTTTTTAAATGTTTAAATTTTTCCCCAAATTTTTTGAAATCCTTCCATTCCCAAATATTTTGGGGGAAACCCCATTACTTTCATTGGGAAAAAAATTAAAAACTCAATGGTTTAATGATGTTTGAAAACCCCGGGGAAAAATCGGACAATTTTTCAAAAAAATGTTTTCAGTTTTCCTTGGAAAAAAAGCCGTTTAAATTGTACCAAAAAAAATTTAAAGGCCCCAAAACGGTTAGGGTTTAAGTTATTCAAATTTCTTTGAAAAAAAAATTTGGTAAAAAAGTTTGGGTGAATTCCCCATACCCTTTGAAAATTTTGGGGTTTTTTTAATTTTTTTCAAAAAGGGGGACCCAAATCTAACTACTTTTTGAAACCCCTTGACCCTTAAAAAAGAAGTTAAGGGAAATAAGGTTTTTTTGTTTTGGGAAACCTTTAAACACATTCACAAGTTTTTCAGTGAAGTTTTTAGAAATTTCCGGGGCAACCTTTAAATGTGAAAAGTATTTTTTCCCGAAGGGGATAAAATTAATTTTAAAAAAAATTTTAAAAATCAAAAATTTTAAAAAAATTTAAAAGGGAAAATTTCCCCCTACCCTTTTGATTAAAAGTTGGATGGGCCCCCCCTGTTTTAAAATGATTTAAATTCTACTCTTTTGAAACCTTTTTTTGGGCCAAAATGGTTAGGAAATAATGGGTTTTAATGTTGTTTTAAACCACTTAAAAAGACATGTTTTTACAAAATGAATGTTTTGAAAAAGCCGGGGGAAAAAAGGGTTTCCTTGTAACAAAAAAAAGATTTTTACCCCGAAAAGCGTTAGAAAATTCAAATTTCCTTAAATTTTTGGAAAGTTAAAAAATGTTTCCGTGAATTCCCAAAAACCCTTTTATTGAACTTTTTATGGTTTCCCCCTGTTTTTAAAATGATTTAAATTTTACTCCCTTTTTTAAACCCCTTGACCCTTGGGGAAAATAAATTAAGGGAAATAATGTTTAATGTTGTTTAAAACCCCCCAAAACATTGCACAAGTTTTTTTCAGTGAAGTTTTGAAACTTTTGGGGGAAAAAATACCTTAAAGGTCCAAAATGATTTTTCCCCAAAACCCCTTTTGAAAATTAAAAAATTTTTCAACTTTTAAAAGTCAAAAATTTAAAAACATTCTAAATTTTTAATCCCTTTTTGATTGAACTGGGTGGTTTTCCCCAATGTTTTTAAAAAGCCTTTTAAAAATTTTCAAATTTTTTTAAAAAAATTTTTTTAAAGGGGGGGAAAATTTAATTATTTAAAAATATTTTTTTGGCCCCATGAAAAAACCCCCCTTTTTAGAAAAATTTCCAAAAACCAAAAAAAACCCCTTTTAAAGGGGGGGTTAATTTTAAAATACTTCAAACAATTTTTAAAAAAATTTTTGGAAAAATTTAAAAAGACTTTTAAAATTTGGGGGTTTTTTTGGTTTTTTTTTTAAAAAACTTTTTTTTCCCCCATTAAAAAATTTTGGGGCCCGGGGCCCCTGGGAAAAAAACTTTTGGGAAAAAAAAATTTTTTTTGGTGGGAAAAAAAACCCTTACCTTGTCAAAATGTTTTAGGCCCAACCGGGGTTTAAATTCAATTACCCTTTAAACTAATTTTAAAAATCAAAAACTCTGGGAAAACAGTTTAAATAAATTCCCTACCCCTTTTGTTTAAAAATTTTTATTTTTTCCCCAATTTTTTAAAATGACTTAAACCCTTCCTTTTTAAAACCCCCTTTTTGATTGGTCAAAATGAATTAGTGAAACTTAAAAAATCAGTTTAAACCACTTGAAAATTCAATATTTTTTTTAGAAATGAATGTTTTAGCTTCTTTTTAAAAAACCGTTAAAAGTTAAAAATGTTTTCAGGCCTAACCTTAAAAATTAATTTCCCCCTTAATTTTTTTGGGGGAAAATATTGGTAAACATTTAAATGTGAACCCCGACCCTTTTAAAAAATTTTGGATGGTTTTAACTTTTTTGTGACCCAACCCCTATATTTTAAACCCCATTTATTCTTTGGCCAAAAAAGTTGGGAAATCAATACTTAACCTTTTTTTGGAAAACTTGAAAACATTTAAAAGGTTTTTTTAGAAAAATGTTTTGACGTTTTGGTCAACCGTTCCTTTTTCAAAATACACTAACCTTTGGAAAAACAATTATTTCCAATTGGGAAAAGGAAAAAAAATCTTAAAAAAAAGTTTAAAATGAACCCCATATTAGAAAGAACTGTTTTGGGGGTTTTCCTGTTTTAAAAAGCCTTCACATTAACATTTTTAAACCCCTTGACTTTCTTGGGAAAAATTAATTTAAAAACAAATCTTTAAATTTTAAAGGGAAAACTTGAAAACATCTAAAATTTTTTAAAAAATTTTTTTAGATTTTTTGGGGGAAAAAACCTTCAAGTGCCAAATTTTTTACCCTGAAACATGGAAAAACAATTTTCCCCAAACTAACTTTGGGGAAAATCAAAATACTCTGGTAAACATTTAAAAAATTCCCCATATTTGAAAGAACTGTTTGGATGGTTTCCCCCGTTTTAAAAGGGTTCAATTTACCATTTTTGGTCCCCCTTTTATTGTTTAAAACTAATTTGTAAAGTCAATCTTTGGAAACCCCTTAAAAATTCCCCCTTTTTTAAAAAGAACTGTTTTTTTCCGGGGGGAAAAAAACCTTTTCCATTTTGACCAAAATTTTTCCCCGGGGTTTGGAAAAAAATTACCCATTAACTTTTTTAAAAACTTGGAAAACATTCTAAATAATTTTACCCATATGTTAAAAAGTTTGGGGCCCCCCTTTTTTTAAAAAGCCCAAATTATTCCTTTTTGGGAAACCCCCGATTCATTCCCAAACTAATTGGAAAAATCAAATCTTAAGCAGTTTAAAATTTAAAACCCCCGACTTTTTTTAAGAAATGAATGTTTTCATTTCGGGGGAAAAACAACCTTAAAATTGACCAAATGATTTTCAGGCCAACCCCCCCCCCCCCCCCCCCCCCCCCCCCCCCCCCCCCCCCCCCCCCCCCCCCCCCCCCCCCCCCCCCCCCCCCCCCCCCCCCCCCCCCCCCCCCCCCCCCCCCCCCCCCCCCCCCCCCCCCCCCCCCCCCCCCCCCCCCCCCCCCCCCCCCCCCCCCCCCCCCCCCCCCCCCCCCCCCCCCCCCCCCCCCCCCCCCCCCCCCCCCCCCCCCCCCCCCCCCCCCCCCCCCCCCCCCCCCCCCCCCCCCCCCCCCCCCCCCCCCCCCCCCCCCCCCCCCCCCAAAAAAAAAAAAAAAAAAAAAAAAAAAAAAAAAAAAAAAAAAAAAAAAAAAAAAAAAAAAAAAAAAAAAAAAAAAAAAAAAAAAAAAAAAAAAAAAAAAAAAAAAAAAAAAAAAAAAAAAAAAAAAAAAAAAAAAAAAAAAAAAAAAAAAAAAAAAAAAAAAAAAAAAAAAAAAAAAAAAAAAAAAAAAAAAAAAAAAAAAAAAAAAAAAAAAAAAAAAAAAAAAAAAAAAAAAAAAAAAAAAAAAAAAAAAAAAAAAAAAAAAAAAAAAAAAAAAAAAAAAAAAAAAAAAAAAAAAAAAAAAAAAAAAAAAAAAAAAAAAAAAAAAAAAAAAAAAAAAAAAAAAAAAAAAAAAAAAAAATCAATGAGTCTTAACTCTATGTTGGGAAACCACTTGAAACACATCTGGACATGTTTTTTCAGAAATGAACTGTTTGAGCAGTTTCCCGGTGGAAAACAGCCCTTACATGTGTCACAAAGTGATTTTCAGGCCTGAAGGGGGTTAGGAAAACAAGTTACCTTAAATCTAAATTTGTGAAAAATCAAAATACTCTGGTAAAAGCAGTTCCAAATATAATTCCCCAGTACCCTTTTGATTAAGAACTGTTTGGATGGTTTCCCAACTGTTTTTTAAAGTGCACTTCACATCTCTACTACTTTTTTTCCCCATTGACTTGCATTGGGCCAAAACTGAATTGGTGAAACTCAATTAGTCTTTAAATCTATGTTGTGAAACCCTGAAAACATCTGCGACGTTTTACAGAAATGAACTGTTTTGAGATTTTTCCCGGTGGAAAACAAGCCGTTAAAATTTACACAAAGTGATTTTCAGGCCTGAAAGCGTTTGGAAATTCAAGTTACCTTCAAATCAAAATTTTGAAAGTCAAAAAAACTCTGGTAAAACAGTTCTAAATGATGAATTTCCCATACCCTTATGATTAAGAACTGTTTGGATGGTTTCCCAACTGTTTTTAAAGTGCACTTCAACATCTCATACTCACTTTTTGGGAAAACCCATTGCTTCATTGGGCCAAAACTGAAGTTAGGTGAAACTCAATGAGTCTTAACTGCTATGTTGTGAAACCACTTGAAACACATCTGCGACATAGTTTTACAGAAATAGACTGTTTTGAGCAGTTTCCTGGTGGAAAACAAGCCGTTACACATGTGCACAAAGTGATTTTCAGGCCTGAAGCGCGTTATGGGAAATTCAAGTTACCTTCAAATCTAACTTTGTGAAAAGTCAAAATACTCTGGTAAAGCAGTTCTAAATGATGAATTCCCCATTACCCTTATGATTAAGAACTGTTTGGATGGTTTCCTAACTGTTTTTCAAAAGTGCACTTCAACATCTCACACTCACTTTTTGAAATCCCCATTGACTTGCATTGGGCCAAAACTGAAGTTGAGTGAAACTCAATGAGTCTTAAGTGCTATGTTGTGAAACCACTTGAAACACATATCCGACATAGTTTTTTACAGAAATGAACGCTGTATTGAACAGTTTCCTGTTGGAAAACAAGGCGTCACACATGTGTACACAAAGTGAATTTCAGGCCCTGAAGCGTGTATGGTGAAATAAGGTTACCTTCAAACTCTAACAGCTGTGTAAAGTCAAAATACTATCGTAAATAAAACAGTTCTAAATGATGAAATCCCCAGTACCCTTATGGTTAAGAACAGTTTGGATGGTTTCCCAACTGTTTTCAAAGTGCGCCTAACATCTTAAACTCACTTTTTGAAATCCCCATTAACTTGCAATGGGACAAAACTGAAGTTGAGTGAAACTCAATGAGTCTTAACTGCTATGTTGTGAAACCACTTGAAACACATCTGCGACATAGTTTTTTACAGAAATGAACTGTTTTGAGCAGTTTCCTGGTGGAAAACAAACCGTTACACATGTGTACACAAAGTGATTTTCAGGCCCTGAAACAGGTTATGAGAAATTCAAGTTACCTTCAAATCTAACTTTGTGAAAAGTCAAAATACTCTGGTAAAAGCAGTTCTAAATGATGAATTCCCCAGTACCCTTATGATTAAGAACTGTTTGGATGGTTTCCCAACTGTTTTTCAAAGTGCACTTCAACATCTCACACTCACTTTTTGAAATCCCCATTGACTTGCATTGGGCCAAAACTGAAGTTGAGTGAAACTCAATGAGTCTTAAGTGCTATGTTGTGAAACCACTTGAAACACATCTGCGCAAGTTTTACAGAAATGAACTGTTTGGAGTTTCCCGGTAAAAAAAGCCGTTCCTGTGCCGGTTTTTGGCCCCGAAAAGGTTTGAAAAAAACGCCTTTTCCGGAAAAGTCAAAAAACCGGAAAAAAAGGTTCTAAAAATGTTGATTTTTGTTGGTTTTGGGTGGAAAGCGGGCCTTCATCAAAAACGGGGGAACCCCTGACCAGGGGCAAAAATGAAATTGGGGGAAAAACAATGAGTCTTAACTTATTTTGGAAACCATTTAAACACATCTCACATAGTTTTTTACAGAAATGAACTGTTTTGAGCAGTTTCCTGGTGGAAAAAAGCCGTTACACATGTGTACACAAAGTGATTTTCAGGCTCTGAAACGCGTTATGGGAAATTCAAGTTACCTTCAAATCTAACTTTGTGAAAAGTCAAAATACTCTGGTAAAAGCAGTTCTAAATGATGAATTCCCCAGTACCCATATGATTAAGAACTGTTTGGATGGTTTCCCAACTGTTTTTCAAAGTGCACTTCAACATCTCACTCACTTTTTGAAATCCCCATTGACTTGCATTGGGCCAAAACTGAAGTTGAGTGAAACTCAATGAGTCTTAACTGCTATGTTGTGAAACCACTTGAAACACATCTGCGACATTTGAGCAGTTTCCTGGTGAAAAACAAGCCGTTACACATGTGTACACAAAGTGATTTTCAGGCCCTGAAGCAGCGTTATGGGAAATTCAAGTTACCTTCAAATCTAACTTTGTGAAAAGTCAAAATACTCTGGTAAAAGCAGTTCTAAATGATGAATTCTCCAGTACCCTTATGATTAAGAACTGTTTGGATGGTTTCCCAACTGTTTTCAAAGTGCACTTCAACATCTCATACTCACTTTTTGAAATCCCCATTGACTTGCATTGGGCCAAAACTGAAGTTAAGTGAAACTCAATGAGTCTTAACTGCTATGTTGTGAAACCACTTGAAACACATCTGCGACATAGTTTTTTACAGAAATGAACTGTTTTGAGCAGTTTCCTGGTGGAAAACAAGCCGTTACACATGTGTACACAAAGTGATTTTCAGGCCCTGAAACAGCGTTATGGGAAATTCAAGTTACCTTCAAATCTAACTTTGTGAAAAGTCAAAATACTCTGGTAAAAGCAGTTCTAAATGATGAATTCCCAGTACCCTTATGATTAAGAACTGTTTGGATGGTTTCCCAACTGTTTTCAAAGTGCACTTCAACATCTCATACTCACTTTTTGAAATCCCCATTGACTTGCATTGGGCCAAAACTGAAGTTGAGTGAAACTCAATGAGTCTTAACTGCTATGTTGTGAAACCACTTGAAACACATCTGCGACATAGTTTTTACAGAAATGAACTGTTTTGAGCAGTTTCCTGGTGAAAAACAAGCCGTTACACATGTGTACACAAAGTGATTTTCAGGCCCTGAAGCGCGTTATGGGAAATTCAAGTTACCTTCAAATCTAACTTTGTGAAAAGTCAAAATACTCTGGTAAAAGCAGTTCTAAATGATGAATTCCCCAGTACCCTTATGATTAAGAACTGTTTGGATGGTTTCCCAACTGTTTTCAAAGTGCACTTCAACATCTCATACTCACTTTTTGAAATCCCCATTGACTTGCATTGGGCCAAAACTGAAGTTGAGTGAAACTCAATGAGTCTTAACTGCTATGTTGTGAAACCACTTGAAACACATCTGCGACATAGTTTTTACAGAAATGAACTGTTTTGAGCAGTTTCCTGGTGGAAAACAAGCCGTTACACATGTGTACACAAAGTGATTTTCAGGCCCTGAAGCGCGTTATGGGAAATTCAAGTTACCTTCAAATCTAACTTTGTGAAAAGTCAAAATACTCTGGTAAAAGCAGTTCTAAATGATGAATTCCCCAGTACCCTTATGATTAAGAACTGTTTGGATGGTTTCCCAACTGTTTTCAAAGTGCACTTCAACATCTCATACTCACTTTTGAAATCCCCATTGACTTGCATTGGGCCAAAACTGAAGTTGAGTGAAACTCAATGAGTCTTAACTGCTATGTTGTGAAACCACTTGAAACACATCTGCGACATAGTTTTTACAGAAATGAACTGTTTTGAGCAGTTTCCTGGTGGAAAACAAGCCGTTACACATGTGTACACAAAGTGATTTTCAGGCCCTGAAGCGTTATGGGAAATTCAAGTTACCTTCAAATCTAACTTTGTGAAAAGTCAAAATACTCTGGTAAAAGCAGTTCTAAATGATGAATTCCCCAGTACCCTTATGATTAAGAACTGTTTGGATGGTTTCCCAACTGTTTTTCAAAGTGCACTTCAACATCTCATACTCACTTTTGAAATCCCCATTGACTTGCATTGGGCCAAAACTGAAGTTGAGTGAAACTCAATGAGTCTTAACTGCTATGTTGTGAAACCACTTGAAACACATCTGCGACATAGTTTTTTACAGAAATGAACTGTTTTGAGCAGTTTCCTGGTGGAAAACAAGCCGTTACACATGTGTACACAAAGTGATTTTCAGGCCCTGAAATGCGTTATGGGAAATTCAAGTTACCTTCAAATCTAACTTTGTGAAAAGTCAAAATACTCTGGTAAAAGCAGTTCTAAATGATGAATTCCCAGTACCCTTATGATTAAGAACTGTTTGGATGGTTTCCCAACTGTTTTCAAAGTGCACTTCAACATCTCACACTCACTTTTTGAAATCCCCATTGACTTGCATTGGGCCAAAACTGAAGTTGAGTGAAACTCAATGAGTCTTAAGTGCTATGTTGTGAAACCACTTGAAACACATCTGCGACATAGTTTTTTACAGAAATGAACTGTTTTGAGCAGTTTCTGGTGGAAAACAAGCCGTTACACATGTGTACACAAAGTGATTTTCAGGCCCTGAAGCAGCGTTATGGGAAATTCAAGTTACCTTCAAATCTAACTTTTTGAAAAGTCAAAATACTCTGGTAAAAGCAGTTCTAAATGATGAATTCCCCAGTACCCTTATGATTAAGAACTGTTTGGATGATGGTTTCCAACTGTTTTTCAAAGTGCAGCTAACATCTCACACTCACTTTTTGAAATCCCCATTGACTTGCATTGGGCCAAAACTGAAGTTGAGTGAAACTCAATGAGTCTTAAGTGCTATGTTGTGAAACCACTTGAAACACATCTGCGACATAGTTTTACAGAAATGAACTACTTTGAGCAGTTTCTGGTGGAAAACAAGCCGTTACATGTGTACCAAGAGTGATATTTCAGGCCCACGAAGCAGCGTTATGGGAAATTCAAATTACCTTCACTAACTTTGTGAAAAGTCAAAATACTCTGGTAAAAGCAGTTCTAAATGATGAATTCCCAGTACCCTTATGATTAAGAACTGTTTGGATGGTTTCCAACTGTTTCAGTGCACTTCACACTCACTTTTAAATCCCATTGACCTGGCCAAAAGAAGTTGTGAAACTCAATATCTTAACTGCTATGTTGTGAAACCTTGAAACACACTGCAATAGTTTTTACAGAAATGAACTGTTTGAGATGTTTCCTGGTGGAAAACAAGCCGTTAAAATGTGTACACAAAGTGATTTTCAGGTCCTGAAGCGCTATGGAAAATTCAAGTTACCAAATCAAACTTT
>NW_024384432.1:0-6159 GCF_016835505.1 Polypterus senegalus
GAAATTTGGGTTTGGCCCGAACATTTATGCATGGATCAAACTACTGTATACCAATTGAGAAGTTTTGCTTTGTATTAACAACATTAATTCAGATTACTTTAAACTATAATGTGGTACCATACAAGGATGCCCCCCGTCACCACTACTGTTTGCAATCGCCATTGAACCACTGGCAGTTCATTGTCGAAATGCTTATCAGAGAAAGAAGATTATCAGAGAAGGACTTGAACAAAAATTCTCTCTATGCAGATGATATGGTACTTTATAATCAGACCCACAAAATACTGTGCCTGTAGTCTTAAGAGCACTCACAGAATTTCAAAAGATCTCTGGTCTCAGAATTAATGTGACTGAAAGTGTTCTCTTCCCAGTGAATTCTCAAGCACACAATATTAGATTGGACACCCTACCTTTTATCATTGCAGATCAGTTTAAATACTGAGGGGTAAACATCACAAATAAACATAAAGCTCTTTAGCAACAAAATATTGCCGTCTGTATGGAAAAAATTAACAACAACATTTATTTATATAGCACATATAGCAAAAAAATGTATCTTAAAGTGCTTTACAAAATGAAGAATAGAAAAATAGAAGACACAATAAAAAATAAAAATAAGTCAACATTAATTAACATAGAAAAAGAGTAAGGTCCGGTGGCCAGGGTGGGCAGAAAAAAACAAAAAAACAAAAAAATCCAGACGGCTGGAGAAAAAAAATAAAATCTGCGGGGGTTCCAGGGCACGAGACCACCTGACCAGTCCCCTCTGGGCATTCTACCTCACATAAATGAAACCGTCCTCTTGGTATTCAAGGTTCTCTTGGAAGGATTTGATGATGATGGTCACGTAGACTTCTGGCTTTCAGTCCACCACTGTTGGAGCATCAGGATGCTTTGAGTAGGTGGTGGTGACTTGCATAGATGGTCAACCCTTCATCTCACTCTAGCTGGAAGAATTAACGTTGTTAAGATGAATATTCTTCCTAGCTTCTTTTTTTATATTAAAATATTCCAATATACATCAATAAATCATTTTTTAAGAAATTAGATTCAACAATAACCTCATTTATTTTGGAACTGAAAACATCCACATATCTAAAGAGCGACCCTACAAAGACCAAAGGCAGAAGGTGGCGTGGCTCTACCTAACTTTCAGTTTTATTACTGGACAGCAAACATACAAGCTATAAAAACCTGGACACAAATAGATGAACATACACAGGCTTGGTCCGCAATAGAAATAAAATCCTGCAGTACTTCTTTATATTCTCTGCTTTATGCCCCAATAAATGCAAGTTATCGTCAATATACTAATAACCCAATTGTGCTTCACTCTCTCAGAATATGGAACCAATGTAGAAAGCATTTTAAGACGGAGAAGCTTCTATCTGTGGCACCTCTGCAAGAGAACCACCTCTTTCAACCCTCGCAAACATATGCAGTTTTTAATATCTGGAAAAGATTTGGGATTAAATTACTAAGAGATCTTTATACAGACAACGTCTTTGCATCCTATGAACAATTACATTCCAAATTTAACTTTCCTGCTACACATTTCTTTCACTATCTTCAAATTAGAAACTTTGTTAAACAGAACCTGCCCGATTTTCCTCATCTCACACCCTCCTCTATGCTGGAAAAAATATTGCTAAGTTTGGAGGACTCGGACAGCATCTCTGCCAATATATAAAATTATTTTACAGTCCCTGCCTTTCAAAGATCCAAGAGGACACTGGGAAAAAGATCTCTCAATCAATATATCAGAAAGGAGTGGAAAGTAGCAATGCAGAGAATTCACTTGAGCTCCATATGCACAAAGCATACAATTATACAACTCGAAATTATACATTGAGCACATCTGTCTCACTTAAAACTGTCCAAATAGGTCAAGATCCAACCTGCGAACACTGCAGTCAAGTCCCAGCCTCACTGGGTCACATGCTTTGGTCATGCGCCAAATTAACATCATTTTGGACCAACATTTTTAAGTGCCTTTCAGACAGCCTTGGTGTCTCAGTCCCTCCTAACCCTAACCCTAACAGCTGTCTTTGGGGTTCTCCCAGAGGGGCTTAAAGTGGAGAAGGACAAACAAACTGGCATTGCATTCACTACACTATTGGCATGCAGACTCATTCTGATAAACTGGAAGAACCCAAACTCTCCTCTGTTAAGTCAGTGGGTAACTGATGTGTTATACTATTTGAAATTGGAAAAAATCTAATTCTCACTTAGTGGATCTGTACAGATTTTTTTTCAAAACCTGGCAGGATCTATTCAATAATATTTTAGAATAAGCTTTTAAAGCACCGAGGAAGCAATTCTTTCCGCATTTCTTTTTCATCTCCATTCATCTCTATTGCCCTTTTAAACTAATCAATGTAGGTATGTTTACAAGCTTTAAGTTTTACTCCATTGGCCATGCTCTCTTTCTTAGGGGTGGGGGTTAAGTTGTTTTCATCCTATTTTTTTCTTGTAAAAATCAATTTATTTGTATGGAATGATTACAATAAAATTAAAAAAATAAATTTAAAAAATAAAAACAGAACTCCCCATGTCTGTACTTATGATAGTTGTTCACTAAATGACAACAAAAACAGAAAGTTTTTGAAAAATATAGTCTGGTTGTGGCCTACTGCTAAAACAGAAGCCTGAAAGACATATAGTTAACTAGTAAAATGCAGACAGTGAATAAGAACAACAATGATAAATTTGTACAAAGATTCTGGGACTGTTCTAGGACTTAAGAGGTAATCAACTGAGAATAAATAAGAAAATAAGACAACACAGGTATCACGACACACCTAACTGTATCTGTTATATCAGACGCAGGCACTGCTCCAAGTTATCTACAGGAGAAATGGGCAGCAGATTAAAACAAAGGATCACACAACATTTAACTAACATTAATAGAAAGAAATGGGATGAGACAAAGAGCGGTTCAACAAACCTCCGATGAAGAGCAAAAACTTTGGACAACGTTTTCCCTTGCCCGGACGCGGGTCACCGGGGCCCCCCTCTGGAGCCAGGCCTGGAGGTGGGGCTTGATGGCGAGCACCTGGTGGCCGGGCCTGCACCCATGGGGCTCGGTAGAGCACAGCCCGAAGAGGTAACGTGGGTCCTCCTCCCCATGGGCTCACCACCTATGGGAGGGGCCAAGGAGGTTGGGTGCAGTGTGAGTTGGGTGGTGGCCGAAGGCGGGGACCTTGGCGGTCTGATCCTCGGCTACAGAAACTGGCTCTTGGGACGTGGAATGTCACCACTCTGAAGGGGAAGGAGCCTGAGCTAGTGCGCGAGGTCAAGAAGGTCCAGCTAGATATAGATGGACTCACCTCGACGCACAGCTTGGAATCTGGAACCAATCTCCTTGAGAGGGGCTGGACTCTCTACCACTCTGGAGTTGCCCCCGGTGAGAGGCGCCGAGCAGGTGTGGGCATACTTATTGCCCCCGACTGGAGCCTGTGCATTGGGGTTTACCCCGTGGACGAGAGGGTGGCCTCCCTCCGCCCGGGTGGGGAAGGGTCCTGACTGTTGTTTGTGCGTATCGCGAACAGCAGTTTGGAGTATCCACCCTTTTGGAGTCTCTGGAGGGTTGCTAGAGGGCATACCTTCTGGGGATTCCCTCGTTTTGCTGGGAGACTTCAATGCTCACGTGGGCAATGACAGTGAGACCTGGAAGGGCGTGATTGGGAGGAATGGCCCCGATCTGAACCCGAGCGGTGTTTTGTTATTGGACTTCTGTGCTCGTCATGGATTGTCCATAACGAACACCATGTTCAAGCATAAGGGTGTTCATATGTGCACTTGGCACCAGGACACCCTAGGCCTCAGGTCGATGATCGACTTTGTGGTCGTGTCGCCGGACTTGCGGCCATATGTCTTGGACACTCGGGTGAAGAGAGGGGCGGAGCTGTCAACTGATCACCACCTGGTGGTGAGTTGGCTTCGATGGTGGGGAAGATGCCGGTCAGACCTGGTAGGCCCAAGCGTGTTGTGAGGGTCTGCTGGGAACGGCTGACAGAGTCCCCTGTCAGAAGTAGCTTCAACTCCCACCTCCGGCAGAACTTCAACCACGTCCCGAGGGAGGTGGGGGACATTGAGTCCGAATGGGCCATGTTCCGTGCCTCTATTGTTGAGGCGGCTGACCCGAGCTGTGGCCGCAAGGTGGTCGGTGCCTGTCGTGGCGGCAATCCCGAACCCGTTGGTGGACACCGGTGAGGGATGCCGTCAAGCTGAAGAAGGAGTCCTATAGGACTTTTTTGTCCTGTGGGTCTCTGGAGGCAGCTGATAGGTACCGGCAGGCCAAGCGGAACGCGGCTTCGTTGTTGCTGAGGCAAAACTCGGGCATGGGAGGAGTTTGGAGAGGCCATGGAGAACGACTTTCGGACGGCTTCGAGGAGATTCTGGTCCACCGTCCGGCGTCTCAGGAGGGGGAAGCAGTGCAGTGTCAACACCGTATATAGTGGGGATGGTGCGCTGCTGACCTCGATTCGGGACGTTGTGGGTCGGTGGGAGGAGTACTTCGAAGACCTCCTCAATCCCACTAACATGCCTTCCAATGAGGAAGCAGAGCCTGTGGGCTCTCCCATCTCTGGGACTGAAGTCACCGAGGTGGTCAAAAAACTCCTTGGTGGCAGGGCCCGGGGTGGATGAGATCGCCCGGAGTTCCTTAAGGCTCTGGATGTTGTAGGACTGTCTTGGTTGACACGTCTCTGCAACATCGCATGGACATCAGGGACAGTGCCTCTGGATTGGCAGACGGGGGTGGTGGTCCCCCTCTTTAAAAGGGGACCGGAGGGTGTGTTCCAACTATAGAGGGATCACACTCCTCAGCCTCCCTGGAAAAGTCTATTCGGGGGTTCTGGAGAGGAGGGTCCGTCAGATAGTGAACCTCGGATTCAGGAGGAACAGTGTGGTTTCCGTCCTGGTCGCGGAACAGTGGACCAGCTCTTCACCCTTAGCAGAGTCCTGGAGGGTGCATGGGAGTTTGCCCGACCGGTCTACATGTGTTTTGTGGACTTGGAAAAGGCATTCGACCGTGTCCCTCGGGAATCCTGTGGGGGTGCTCGGGAGTATGGGGTACGGACCCCTGATAAGAGCTGTTCGGTCTCTGTACAACCGTGTCAGAGCTTGGTCCGCATTGCTGGCAGTAAGTCGAGCCCGTTTCCAGTGAGAGTTGGACTCCGCCAGGGCTGCCCTTTGTCACCGATTCTGTTCATAACTTTTATGGACAGAATTTCTAGGCGCAGCCAGGGTGTTGAAGGGGTCGGTTTGGTGGACTCAGGATTGGGTCACTGCTTTTGCAGATGATGTTGTCCTGTTTGCTTCATCAGGCCGTGATCTTCAGCTCTCTCTGGATCGGTTCGCAGCTGAGTGTGAAGCGGCTGGGATGAGAATCAGCACCTCCAAATCCGAGCATGGTCCTCAGCCGAAAAGGGTGGAGTGCCCTCTCAGGGTTGGGGGAGAGATCCTGCCCCAAGTGGAGGAGTTCAAGTATCTCGGGTTCTTGTTCACAAGTGAGGGAAAGAATGGAGCGTGAGATCGACAGGCGGATCGGTGCGGCATCCGCAGTGATGCGGCTCTGCATCGGTCTGTCGTGGTGAAAAGGAGCTGAGCCGTAAGGCAAAGCTCTCAATTTACCAGTCGATCTACGCTCCTACCCTCACCTATGGTCATGAGCTATGGGTAGTGACCGAAAGAATGAGATCGCGAATACAAGCGGCTGAAATGAGTTTCCTCCGCAGGGTGTCTGGGCTTTCCCTTAAAGATAGGGTGAGGAGCTCAGAGTAGAGAAGAGGAGTCAGATGAGGTGGCTCAGGCATCTGATCAGGATGCCTCCTGGACGCCTCCCTGGTGAGGTGTTCTGGGCACGTCCAACCGGGAGGAGGCCCCGGGGAAGACCCAGGACACGCTGGAGGGACTATGTCTCCCGGCTGGCCTGGGAACGCCTTGGGATTCTCCCGGAAGAGCTGGAAGAAGTGGCCGGGGAGAGGGAAGTCTGGGCCTCTCTGCTTAAGCTGCTGCCCCCGCGACCCGACCTCGGATAAGCGGAAGAGGATGGATGGATGGATAATAGAAAGAAAGAAAGAAAGACAGAAAGACCTTTGACTAGACATTTCCACAGGATGGGTGTACAATACTTTAAAACTGGCATTTTAGAAA
>NW_024384433.1:0-34702 GCF_016835505.1 Polypterus senegalus
TTCAAAAAGTGAGTTTGAGGATGCTGAAGCACTTTGAAAAAACAGGTGGGAAACCACTCAAACAGTTCTTAACCCTAAGGGTACTGGAGGATTTTACTCATTTAGAAATGATTTTACTAGAGATTTTTGACTTCTTCCAAAGAGTTAGAGTTGAAGGTAACTTGAATTCAACATAACACGTTTCAGGCCTGAAAATCACTTTCAGGTACACATGTGTGACGGTTTGTTTTCCACAGGGAACTGTTCAAAATAGTTCCTTTCTGTAAAACACCATGTCGCAGATGTGTTTCATGGTTTCCCCACAAATATAGAAGTTAAGACTCATCAAGTTTCACTCAATCCCAGTTTTGTCCCAATGCAAGTCAATGAGGATTTCAAAAAGTGAGTTTGAGATGTTGAAGTAAACTTTTGAAAAACAGTTTGGAAACCATCCAAATGTTCTTAACCCTAAGGGTACCTGAGATTTCATCATTTAGGAACTGCTCTACCAGAGTATTTTGACTTCCACAGAGTTTGAGTTGAAGGTAACTGAATTAACCATAACGCTGCTTCAGACTGAAAAATCGATTTCCTTTAGGTAACATTTGTGACGGCTTGTTTTCCACCAGGAAACTGTTCAAAAACAGTTCATTTCTGGTAAAAACTATGTCACAGATGTGTTTTAAGTGGTTTCACAACATAGAAGTAAAGACTCATTAAGTTTCACTCAATCCCAGTTTAGTCCCAATGCAAGTCAATGAGGATTTCAAAAAGTCAGTTTGAGATGTTGAAGTGCACTTTGAAAAACAGTTGGGAAACCATCCAAACAGTTCTTAAACCTAAGGGTACTGGAGATTTTAATTATTTAGAACTGCTCTTACCAGGAGTGATTTTGACTTTCCACAGAGTTTGAGTTGAAGGTAACTTGAATTAACCATAACGCGTTTCAGGGACTGAAAATCACTTTGTGTACACATTTGTAACTGCTTCTTGTTTTCCACCAGGAACTGTTCAAACAGTTCATTTCTGTAAAAACTATGTCGCAGATGTGTTTCAAGTGAGCCACAACATAGAAGTAAAGACTCATTAAGTTTCACTCAACTTCAGTTTAGTCCCAATGCAAGTCAATGAGGATTTCAAAAAGTCAGTTTGAGATGTTGAAGTGCACTTTGAAAAACAGTTGGGAAACCATCTAAACAGTTCTTAAACTATATGGTACTGGGTGAATTTCATCATTTAGAACTGCTTTACTAGAGAATTTTTACTTTCCACAGAGTTGAGTGCTGAAGGTAACTTGAATTACCCATAACGCTTTTCAGGGCCTGAAAATCACTATGTGTACACATGTGTGACGCATGTTTTCTACTAGGAACTGTTCAAACAGTTCATTTCTTTTTATACACTATGTCGCAGATGTGTTTCAAGTGGTTTCACAACATAGAAATTAAGACTTATTGAGTTTCACTCAACTTCAGTTTTGGCCTAATGCAAGTCAAAGGGGATTTCAAAAAGTGAGTTTGATATGTTGAAGTGCACTTTGAAAAACAGTTGGGAAACCATCTAAACAGTTCTTAACCATAATGGTACTGGTGAATTTCATCTTTAGGACTGTTTTACCAGAGAATTTTTGACTTTCCACAGAAAGTTAGAGCTGGTTGCAACTTGAATTCACCATAACGCTTTTTCAGGGCCTGAAAATCACTATGTGTACAATACGTGATACGGCTTGTTTCCAATTAGAAACAGTTCAAAACAGTTCATTTCTTGTTAAACACTATGTCGCGAGATGTACTTCAAGTGGTTTCACAACATAGAAGTTAAGACTCATCAAGTTTCACTCAACTTCAGTTTTGTCCCAATGCAAGTCAATAAGGATTTCAAAAAGTGAGTTTTAGATGTTGAAGTGCACTTTGAAAAACAGTTGGGAAACCATCCAAACAGTTCGTAACCCTAAGGGTACTGGGATTTTATCATTTAGAAATGATTTTACAAGAGAATTTTGAATTTCCAAGAGTTAGAGTTGAAGGTAACTTGAATTCACCATAACACGTTTGAGTGCCTGAAATTCACTTTGTGTACACATGTGTGACGGCTTGTTTTCCAATATTAAACTGTTCAAAACAGTTCATTTCTGTAAAACACTATGTCGCAGATGTGTTTCAAGTGGTTTCACAACATTGAAGTTAAGACTCATGAGTTTCACTCACTCAGTTAGTCCCAAGAAGTCAATGAGGATTTCAAAAAGTGGAGTTTGAGATGTTGAAGTGCACTTTGAAAAACAGTTGGGAAACCATCCAAACAGTTCTTAACCCTAAGGGTACTGGAGATTTCATCATTTAGAACTGCTCTTACCAGAGTATTTTGACTTTCCACAGAGTTAGAGTTGAAGGTAACTTGAATTCAAATAACACGTCTTCAGGGCCTGAAAATCACTTTGTATACACTGTGTGACGGTTGTTTTTCAAAGGAAACTGTTAAAACAGTTCATTTCTGTAAAAAACTATGTCGCAGATGTGTTTCAAGTGGTTTCACAACATAGAAGTTAAAGACTCATTGAGTTTCAATCAATTTCAGATTTGGCCAAATGCAAGTCAATGGGATTTCAAAAAGTGAGTTTGAGATGTTGAAGTGCACTTTGAAAACAGTTGGGAAACCATCCAAACAGTTCTTAACCCTAAGGGTACTGGAGATTTCATCATTTAGAAATGATTTTACCAGAGAATTTTGACTTTCCACAGAGTTAGAGTTGAAGGTAATTTCACTCATAACGGTTTTCAGGGCCTGAAAATCACTATTGGGACACATTGTAGCGCTTTGTTTTCCACTTGAAACTGTTCAAAAAGTTCATTTCTGAAAACACTATGTCGTCAATGTGTTTCAAGTGGTTTCACAACATAGAAGTTAACACTCTTTTGAGTTTCACTCAACTTCAGATTTGGCCCAATGCAAGTCAATGGGTTTTCAAAAGTGGGTTTGATATATTTGGTACACTTTGAAAAACAGTTCAAACCATCTAAACAGTTCTTAACCATAGGGTACTGGTAATTTCATCTTTTAGGACTGCTTTTGCAGAATTTTGACTCCCACAGAGTTGGAAGTTGAAGGTAGCGATTCTGTAGCTTTTCAGAGGGCCTGAAAATCACTATGTGTACATGTGAGCCGACATTTTCCACTAGAAACAGTTCAAAACAGTTCATTTCTGTTAAACACTATGTCGCAGATGTGTTTCAAGTGGTTTCACAACATAGAAGTTAAGACTCATCAAGTTTCACTCAACTTCAGTTTGTCCCAATGCAAGTCAATAAGAGTTTCCAAAAGTGAGTTTTTAGATGTTGAAGTGCCACTTTGAAAAACAGTTGGGAAACCATCCAACGTTCGTAACCCTAAGGGTACTGGGGATTTCATCAACAGAAATGATTTTACAAAATTTTGAATTTCCACAGGTTAGAGTTGAAGGTAACGAATTCCTGCCACTTAACACGTTTGAGTGCCTGAAATTCACTTTGTGTACACATGTAACAATATTAAACTATTTCAAAACAGTTCATTTCTATAAAACACTATGTCGCAGATGTGTTTCAATCAGTTTCCACAACATTGAAGTTAAGACCATTGAGTTTTCACTCAATTTCAGTTTTAGTCAATGCAAGTCAATGAGGATTTCAAAAGTGAGTTTGAGATGTTGAAGTGCGCTTTGAAAACGGTTGGGAAACCATCCAAAACAGTTCTTAACCTAAAAAGGGTACTGGAGATTTCATCATTTAGAACTGCTCTTACCAGAAGTATTTTGACTTTCCACAGAGTTAGAGTTGAAGGTAACTTGAATTCAACATAACAACACGTTTCAGAGACCTGAAAATCACTTTGTATACACATGTGTGACTTGTTTTCAATAGGAAACTGTTCATGGATTCATTTCTGTTAAAACATGTCGCTTAGTGTGTTTCAAGTCAGTTTTCACAACATAAGTTAAGACTCATTGAGTTTCACTCAATTTCAGATTTAATGGCCAAATGCAAGTCAATGGGGATTTCAAAAAGTGAGTATGAGATGTTGAAGTGCACTTTGAAAAACAGTTGAAACCATCAAACAGTTCTTAACCCTAAGGGTACTGGAGAATTTCATCATTTAAATGATTTTACCAGAAATTTTGACTTTCCACAGAGTTAGAGTTGAAGGTAACATATTCCACCATAACGGTTTTAGGGCCTGAAAATCACTATGTGTACACATGTGTGGCAGCTTGTTTCCACTTGAAACTGTTCAAACAGTTCATTTCTGTAAAACACTATGTCGCAATTGTGTTTCAAGTGGTTCACAACATGAAGTTAACACTCTTTGAGTTCACTCAACTAGATTTAGCCCCAATGCAAGAGTCGTGAGGATTTCAAAAGTGGGTTTGATATGTTGCAGTACACTTTGAAAAAACAGTTGGGAAACCATCTAAATAGTTCTTTCCGCCATAAGGGTACTGGTGAATTTCATCATTTGAACGCTTTTACCAGAGAATTTTGACTTTCCACAGAGTTAGAGTTGAAGGTAACTTGAATTGGTTCAACATAGCAACGTTTCAGGGACTAATCACTTTGTGTACACATTTGTGACAGCTTGTTTTCCACCAGGAAACTGTTAAAACAGTTCATTTCTTCAAAACTGCTATATGCTTAGATGTCTCAAGTGGTGTCACAACATAGAAGTTAAGACTCATTGTTTCACTCAACTTAAGTTTTGCTATGCAAGTCAATGAGTATTTCCAAAGTGAGTTTGAGATGTTGAAGTGCACTTTGAAAAACAGTTGGGAACCATCTAAACAGTTCTTAACCATAAGGGTACTGGTGATTTCCATCATTTAGGACTGCTTTTTACTGAAAATTTTGACTTTCAACAGGTTAGAGTTGGTAACCCGTTCCACCATAACGCGTTTCAGGGACTGAAAATCACTTTATGTACACATTTGTGACGGCTTGTTTTCCACCAGGCAAGCTGTTCAAAACAGTTAATTTCATTAAAAACTATGTACTTGAATGTGTTTCAAGTGGTTTCACAACATAGAAGTTAAGACTTATTGAGTTTCACTCAATTTCGGAGTTGTATTCTGCAAGAGTCAATGGGATTTCAAAAGTGAGTTTGAGATGTTGAGTGCACTTTGAAAGAGTTGGAAATGTCCAAACAGTTCTTAACCATAAGAATTTGGAAGTTTCATCATTTTAGAAATAATGATTTTACCAGAAATTTGACTTTCAAAGACTTAGAGTTGAGGTAACTTGAATTCAACATAACACGTTCAGGGTCTGAAAATCCTATGTACATATGTTTGACGGCTTGTTTTCCACTAGGAAACTGTTTCAAAAACAGTTCATTTCTGTAAAACCTTTGTAACATGATTGTGTTTCAAAGTGGTTTCACAACATAAGTTAAGACTCATTGAGTTTCACTCAACTTCAGATTTAATGGAAATGCAAGTCAGTAGGATTTCAAAAGTGAGTTTGAGATGTTGGTACACTTTGAAAAACAGGTGGGAAACCATCCAAACGGTTCTTAACCTAAGGGTACTGGAGTTTCATCATTTAGAAATGATTTGCCAAGTTTTGACTTTCCAAAGGGTTAGGTTGAGAGTAACTTGGGAACTGGCCTGCTGCGTTTCAGAACCTGAAAAATCACTTTGTGTACACACACATGTGTGGCTTGTTTTCCAATGAGAAACTGTTCATTGATTCCTTTCTATGAAACACTATATGCATGAATGTGTTTCAAATGATTTCACAACAACATAGAGATAAGACTCATCAAGTTTCACTCAACTTCAGTTTTGTCCCAAGTACAAGTCAGTGAGGATTTCCAAAAGTGAGTTTGAGATGTTGATGCACTGAAAAAGTAGTTTGGAAACCATCCAAACGTTCTTAACCCTAAAGGGTACTGGAGATTTCATCATTTAAATTTCTCTTACCAGAGTATTTTGACTTTCCACAGAGTTTGAGTTGAAGGTAACTTGAATTAACCATAGCAGCGTTTCAGGACTGAAAATCACTTTGTGTACACATTTGTGACAGCTTGTTTTCCCATGAGGAAAACTGTTCAAAACAGTTCATTTCTGTAAAAACTATGTCACAGATGTGTTGTTTTAGAGTGGTTTTCACAACATAGAAGTAAAGACTCATTAGTTTCACTCCAGCCAGTTTTAGTCCCAATGCAAGTCAATGAGGATTTCAAAAGTCAGTTTGAGATGTTGAAGTGCACTTTATGAAAAACAGTTGGGAAACCATCTGAAACAGTTCTTTAAACCTAAGGGTACTGGAGATTTCATCATTTTAGAACATACCACCAGGTATTTTGACTTTCCACAGGTTTGAGTTAGGTAACTTGAATTAACCATACTTACGTTTGAGGACCTGAAAAATCTTTGTGTACACATTTGCATAACTGCTTGTTTTCCACCAGAAACTGTTCAAAACAGTTCATTTCTGTAAAAACATATACATAGATGTGTTTTCAGTGTTTCTAACATAAGTAAGACTCATTAGTTTCATAATAGACAGTCCCAATGCAAGTCAATGAAGTTTTCAAAAAGTCAGTTGAGATGACGAGTGCACTTTGAAAAACAGTTGGGAAACCATCTAAACAGTTCTTAACCATAAGGGTACCAGGTGAATTTCATCATTTCGAAATTTACTTTACGAGAGGTTTTACTTTCCACAGAGTTAGAGTTGAAGGTGGCAATTCCTGCCATAACGCTTTTCAGGGCCTGAAAATCACTATGTGTACACACACATGTGTGGCGGCATGTTTCCACTAGGGCTGTTCAAAACAGTTCATTTCTTTTATACACTATATCGCAGATGTGTTTCAAGTGGTTTCACAACATAGAAATTAAGACTTATTGAGTTTCACTCAACTTCAGTTTAGCTAATGCCAAGTCAAAGGGATTTCAAAAGTGAGTTTGATATGTTGGTGCTTTGAAAAAACAGTTGGGAAACCGTAAACAGTTCTTAACCATAAGAGGTACTGGTGAATTTCATCTTTTAGGACTGCTTTTACCAGAGAATTTTTGACTTTCCACAGGTTAGAGTTGAAGGTAGCAGATTCCTGCGCGCTTTTGATTGCGAAATCACTATGTGTACCCCGCCAATCTGACTTGTTTCCACTAGAGCAGGTTCAAAACAGTTCATTTCTGTTAAACACTATGTCGCAGATGTGTTTAAGTGGTTTCTAACATAGAAGTTAAGACTCATCAGGGTTCATATCAACCAGTTTTTGTCCCAATACCACAGTAATAAAGTTTCCAAAAGTGAGTTTTAGATGTTGAAGTGCACTTTGAAAAAGAAGAAGCGGTTGGGAAACATCCAACAGTTCGTAACCCTAAGGGTGGGATTTCATCATTTGAAATGATTTACAAAGAAAATTTGAATTTCCACAGAGTTAGAGTTGAAGGTAACTTGAATTCACCATAGCAGCGTTTCAGGGACTGAAAATCGCTGTGTACACATTTGTTCCACCAAGGGAAACTGTTCAAAACAGTTCATTTCTGTAAAAACTATGTCGCAGATGTGTTTGAAATAATTTCACAACATGAAGTTAAGACTCATTGAGTTTCACTCAACTACAGATTTGACCAAATGCAAGTCAATGGGGAGTTTCAAAAGTGAGTTTGAGATGTTGTTGCTGAAGAAAACAGTTGAAAACCATCCACACAGTTCTTAACCCTAAGGGTACTGGAGATTTCATCATTAGAGCTACTTTTACCAGAATTTTGACTTTCCACTACAGAGTTAGAGTTGAAGGTAACTTGAATTCTATCTTCAACTTTTCAGGACTGCAAAATCACTATGTGTACACATAATGTGACGGCTTGTTTTCCACTAGGAAACTGTGTGCAAAACAGTTCATTCTAGCAAAACACTATATGCAGATGTGTTTCAAGTGGTTCCACAACATTGAAGTTAAGTCTCATTGAGTTTCACTCCAATTTCAGTTTATTGAAACCCGGAAGTCAATAGAGTTTCGAAAGTGAGTTTGAGATGTTTAAGTGCACTTTGATAAACAGTTGGGAAACCATCCAAACAGTTCTTAACCCTAAGGGTACTGGAGATTTCATCATTTAGAACTGCTCTAACAGAGTATTTGACTTCTGAGTTTGAGTTGAAGGTAACTTGAATTAACCATAGCGGCGTTTCAGGGACTGAAAATCACTTTAATATACACATTTGTAACTTCTTGTTTTCTTTCCACAGGAAACTGTTCAAAACAGTTCATTTCTGTAAACTATATACGCAGATGTGTTTCAAGTGATGGTTTCTAGCTTATGATAAAGACTCATTAAGTTTCACTCAACTAGTTTAGTCCAATGCAAGTCAATGAGTTTCAAAAGTCAGTTTGAGATGTTGAAGTGCACTTTGAAAACAGTTGGGAAACCATCCTAAACAGTTCTTAACCGGGGTACTGGTGAATTTCATCATTTAGAACTGCTTTTACCAGAAAATTTTACTTTCACAGAGTTAGAGTTGAAGGTAACTTGAATTCACCATAGCGCTTTCAGGGCCTGAAAATCACTATGTACACATGTGTGGCGGCATGTTTTCCACTAGGGAAGCTATTTCAAAACAGTTCATTTCTTTTATACACTATGCAGATGTGTTTCAAGTGGTTTCACAACATAGAAATTAAGACTTATTGAGTTCCTCAACTTCAGTTTGGCCTAATGCAAGTCAAGGGATTTCAAAAGTGAAGGTTTGATATGTGTTGAGAGTGCACTTTACGAAAAACAGTTGGAAACCATCTAAACAGTTCTTAACCATAAGGGTACTGATGAATTTTCATCTTTTAGGACTGCTTTTACCAGAGAATTTTTGACTTTCCACAGAGTTAGAGTTGAAGGTAACTTGAATTCACCATAACGCTTTTTCAGGCCTAAAATCACTATGTGTACACATGTGATACGACATTTTCCACTAGGAAACTGTTCAAAACAGTTCATTTCTGTTAAACACTATATATGAATGTGTTCAGGTAGTTTCACAACATAGAAGTTAAGACTCATCAAGTTTCACTCTTTTGATTTTGTCCCAATGCAAGTCAATAAGGATTTCAAGAGTGAGTTTTAAGTGTTGAAGTGCACTTTGAAAGCTGGTTGAAACCATCCAAACAGTTCGTAACCCCTAAAGGTTTTAGAGTTTCATCATTTAGAAATGATTTTACAAGAAATTTTGACTCACAGAGTTAGAGTTGAAGGTAGCAGATTCACCTGCTGCGTTTAGTGCCTGAAATTCCTTTTGTGTACACATGTGTGACTTGTTTTTCCAATATTAGCTATTCAAAACAGTTCATTTCATAAACACTATGCCATAGATGTGTTTCAAAGTTCACAACGTGGAAGATTAAGACTCGTGAGTTTCACTCAATTTCAGTTTTAGTCCCAATGCAAGTCAATAGAAGTTTCAAAAAGTAGTTTGAGATGTTGAAGTGCACTTTGAAAAACAGTTGAAACCATCTAAACAGTTCTTAACCCTAAAGAATTTGCTGGAATTCATCATTTAAATTTCTCTTACCAGAGTATTTTGACTTTCCACAGAGTTAGAGTTGAAGGTACCTTGAATTCACCATAACGTCTGTTTTCAGGACTTTAAAATCACTTTGTGTACACATGTGTGTGACAGCTGTTTTCCACCAAGGAAACTGTTCAAAACAGTTCATTTCTGTAAAAATTATGTCTAGCAGATGTGTTTCAAGTGGTTCCACAACATGAAGTAAAGACTCATTTAAAGTTTCACTCAACTTCAGTTTAATTTATTAAAGTCAATAGGGATTTCAAAAAGTCAGTTCAGATGTTGAAGTGCACTTTGAAAACAGTTGGGAAACCATCTAAACAGTTCTTAACCCTAAGGGTACTAGGAGATTTCGCCATTTAGAACTGCTCTTACCAGTATTTTGACTTTCCACAGGTTGAGTTGAAAGTGCTTGAATTAACCATATACTTGCGTTTCCAGGGACTGAAAAGCCCTTTTGTGTACACATTTGTGACAGCTTGTTTTCCACCAGGAAACTGTTCAAAACAGTTCATTTCTGTAAAAACTATGTCACAGATGTATTTTAAATCAGTTTCACAACATAGGTAAAGACTCATTAAGTTTCACTCCAACTTGGTTTTAGTCCCAATGCAAGTCAATGAGGTTTCAAAAGTCAGTTGGAGATGTTGAAGTGCACTTTACAGAAAAACAGTTGGGGAAACCATCTAAACAGTTCTTAACAATAAGGGTACTGGTAATTTCATCATTTAGAACTGCTTTTACCAGAGGAATTTTACTTTCACAGAGTTAGAGTTGAGCATTAACTTGAATTCACCATAACGCTTTCAGGGCCTGAAAATCACTATGTGTACACATGTGTATTGGCTTAGTTTCCACTTGGAAACTATTCAAGTGATTCATTTCTTTTTATACATATGTACCAGATGTGTTTCAGTGGTTTCTAACATAGAAATTAAGACTTATTGAGTTTCCACTCAACTTCAGGTTATTATTGTGATAATGGGGATTTCAAAAGTGAGTTTGAATGTTAAAGTGCACTTTTTGAAAGCAGTTGGGAAACCATCTAAATGATTCTTAACCATAAAGAATTTGGTGAATGTCATCATTGAACTGCTTTTGCCAAGTATTTTTGACTTTCCACAGAGTTAGAGTTGAAGGTAACTTGAATTCAACATAACACACGTTTCAGAGCCCTATGAAAATCACTTTGTATGCCACATGTGTGACGGCTTGTTTCAATAGGAAACTGTTCAAAACAGTTCATTCTTATTAAAAACTATATGGCAGATGTGTTCAAGTGAGTTTCACAACATAAGTTAAGACTCATTGAGTTTCACTCAATTTCAGATTTAATGGTAAGTCAGTAGGGTTTAAAGTGAAAAATTTGAGAATGTTGAAGTGCACTTTGAAAACAGTGGGGAAGCCATCAAGCAGTTTCAACCCTAAGAATTACTGGAGATTTCATCATTTTAGAAATAGTTTTACAGAATTTTGACTTTCCACAGAGTTAGAGTTGAAGGTAACTTGAATTGCCTTTTCAGGGCCTTAAATCACTATGTGTGTACACATGTGTAGCTTGATTTCCACTAGAAACTGTTCAAAACAGTTCATTTCCTGTAAAACACTAGCCATAGATGTGTTTCAAGTGGTTCTAACATAAGTTAAGACTCATCAAGTTTCACTCAACTTCAGTTTTGTCCCAATGCAAGTCAATGAGGGATTTCAAAAAGTGAGTTTGAGATGTTGGTACTTTGAAAAACGGTTGGGGAAACAAATCCAAACAGTTCTTAACCCTAAAAGGGTACTGGAGATTTCATCATTTAGAAACTGCTCTTACCAGGTATTTTGTCTTTCCACAGAGTTAGAGTTGAAGGTACCTTGAATTCACCATACTTAGCGTTTCGGGGACTGAAAATCACTTTGTGTACACATTTGTAATGACTTGTTTTTCCACCGGAAACTGTTCAAAACAGTTCATTTCTGTAAGCAACTATGTTGCAGATGTGTTTCAGTGATTTCACAACATAGAAGTTAAGACTCATTGAGTTTCACTCCAATTTCAGTTTGACAATGCAAGTCAATGGGGAGTTTCAAAGTGGATTTGAGAATGTTGAAGTGCACTTTTAAAACAGTTTGGAAACCATCTAAGCAGTTCTTAACCGCCTGGGTGCTAGAGTTTCATCATTTAGAACTGCTTTTACCAGAGAATTTTGACTTTCCACAGAGTTAGAGTTGAAGGTAACTTGAATTCACCATAGCGCGTTTCAGGGACTGAAAATCACTTTGTGTACACATTTGTGACAGCTTGTTTTCCACCAGGAAACTGTTCAAAACAGTTCATTTCTAAAAACTATGCCATGAATGTGTTTGAAATAGTTTCACAACATAAGTTAAGGGCTGTTGAGTTTCACTCAACTTCAGGTTGACCAAATGCAAGTCAATGGGGATTTCAAAAGTGAGTTTGAGATGTTAGAGTGCACTTTTGAAAAACAGTTGGGGAAACCATCCACACAGTTCTTAACCTAAGGGTACTGGAGATTTCAACATTTAGGCGCTGCTTTTACCAGAAATTTTGACTTCTACAGAGTTAGAGTTGAGGTAACTTGAATTCACACCGCGCTTTTCAGGCCTGAAAATCTGCTATGTGTGTACATAATGTGACAGCTTGTTTTCCACTAGGGAAACTGTTCAAAACAGTTCATTTCTGTAAACACTAATAATACGCAGATGTGTTTCAAATCAGTTTCACAACATTGAAGTTGAAGTCTCATTGAGTTTTCACTCAATTTCAGTTTATTGGCTTTAAAGGCAAGTCTGATAGGGGATTTCAAAAAGTGAGTTTGAGATGTTTAAGTGCACTTTTGATGGCGGTTGGGAAACCATCCAAACAGTTCTTAACCCTAGGGTACTGGAGAGATTTCCATCATTTAGAACTGCTCTTACCAAATTATTTTGACTTTCCACAGAGTTTGAGTTGAAGGTAACCCGAATTAACCATACTTGGCGTTCAGGGCTGAAAATCACTTTGTGTACACATTTTGTAACTGCTTGTTTTCCACCAGGAAACTGACCAAAACAGTTCATTTCTGCAAACTATATACGCAGATGTGTTTCGTGTAAGTTTCCTAACATAAGTAAAGAACTCATTAAGTTTCATCAACAGTTTAGTCCCAATGCAAGTCAATGGCGAGGATTTCAAAAGTCAGTTTGAGATGTTAGTGCACTTTGAAAACAGTTGGGAAACCGGCTAAACAGTTCTTAACCATAGGGTACTGGTGAATTTCATCATTAGAACTGCTTTTACCAGAGAATTTTACTTTCCACAGAGTTAGGTTGAAATTAGCAGATTCTTGCTTTCAGGGCCTGAAAATCACTATGTGTACACATGTGTGACATGTTTTACACTAGGAAACTGTTCAAAACAGTTCATTTCTTTTTATACTATATCGCAGATGTGTTTCAAATTAGTTTCACAACATAGAAATTAAGACTTATTGAGTTTCACTCAACCGGTTTACTGACTAATGCAAGTCAAAGGGATTTCAAAAGTGAGTTTGATATGTTGAAGTGCACTTTAGAAAACAGTTGAAACCTCTCATGGTTCTTAACCCTTAAGGGTACTGGTGAATTTCATCTTTTAGGACTGCTTTTAACAGAGAATTTTGACTTTCCACAGAGTTAGAGTTGAAGGTAATGGTGCCATAATGCTTTTCAGGGCCTGAAAATCACTATGTGTACACATGTGATCGGCTTGTTTTCCACTAGGAAACTGTTCAAAACAATTCATTTCTGTTAAACGCATATGGAGTGTGTTTCAAGTGGTTTCTGACATATGAAGTTAAGACTCATCAGTTTCACTCCAACTTCAGTTTTGTCCCAATGCAAGTCAGTAAAGTTTAAAAGTGAGTTTTAGATGTTGAAATTGCACTTTGAAAAACAGTTGGGAAACCATCCAAACAATTCGTAACCCTAAGGGTGCTAGGGATTTCATCATTTAGAAATGAATTTACAAAGGGGTGACACAGAGTTAGAGTTGAAGGTAACTTGAATTCACCATAACTGCGTTGAGTGCCTGAAATTCACTTTGTGTACACCTGTGTGACAGCTTGTTTTCAATATTAAACTGTTCAAACAGTTCATTTCTGTAAAAACACTATGTCGCAGATGTGTTTCAAGTGGTTTCTAACATTGAAGTTAAGACTCCATTGAGGTTCATAATTTCAGTTAGTCAATACAAGTCAATGAGGATTTCAAAAGTGAGTTTGAGATGTTGAAGTGCACTTTGAAAAACAGTTGGAAACAATCTAAGCAGTTCTTAACTAAAAAGGGGGGTACTGGAATTTCATCATTTAGAAATGATTTTTCAGAGATTTTGACTTTCCAAGAGTTAGAGTTGAAGGTAGCAGTTCAACATAATAACACGTTCAGGGCCTGAAAATCACTTTGTGTACACATGTGTGACGGCAATAGAAACTGTTCAAAACAGTTCCTTTCTGTAAAACACTATATTTGCGAATGTGTTTCAAGTAGATTTTCACAACATAAGTTAAAGACTCATCAGGGTTTCGCTCAACTTCAGTTTTGTCCCAATGCAAGTGGTGAGGATTTCAAAAGTGAGTTTGAGATGTTGAAGTGCACTTTGAAAAACAGTTGGGAAGTGTCAAACAGTTCTTAACCTAAGGGTACTGGAAATTTCATCATTTAGAACTGCTCTTACCAGAGTATTTTGACTTTCCACGGTTGAGTTGAAGGGTATGAATTCACACCATAACGTGGTACAGGGGACTAAAAATCACTTTGTGTACACACATGTGTGTTGTGTTTTCCACAGGAAACTGTTCAAAACAGTTCATTTCTGTAAAAAATTATGTCACAGATGTGTTTCAAGTGGTTTCACAACATAGAAGTAAAGACTCATTAAGTTTCCTCAACTTCCAGTTTAGTCCCAATGCAAGTCAATGAGGGTTTTTCAAAAGTCAGTTTGAGATGTTGAAGTGCACTTTGAAAAACAGTTGGGAAACCATCTAGTGATTCTTAACCATAAGAATTGCTGGTGAATGTCATCATTTAGAACTGCTTTTACCAGAGTATTTTGACTTTCCACAGAGTTAGAGTTGAAGGTAACTTGAATTCAACATAACACGTTTCCAGAGCCTGAAAAATCACACTTTGTATACATATGTGACGGCTTGTTTTTCAATGAAACTGTTCAAAACAGTTCATTTCTGTTAAAACTATATACTTGAATGTGTTTCAAGTCAGTTTCACAACATAAGTTAAGACTCATTGAGTTTCACTCAATTTCAGATTTAATGGAAATGCAAGTCAATGGGGATTTCAAAAGTGAGTTTGAGATGTTGAAGTGCACTTTGAAAAACAGTTGAAACCATCAAACAGTTCTGAACCTAAAGGGTACTGGAGATTTCATCATTTAGAAATGATTTTACCAGAAATTTTTGACCTTCCACAGAGTTAGAGTTGAAGGTAACTTGAATTCACCATAGCAGCTTTCAGAACCTTAAAATGCTAATGACACACATGTGTGACAGCTTGGTTTCCCACTTGAAACTGTTCAAAATGATTCATTTCTTTTATACACTATATTTGCATAGATGTGTTTCAGTGGTTTCACAACATAGAAATTAAAGACTTATTGAGTTTCACTCAACTTCAGAGGTTTTGGCCAATGCAAGTCAATGAGTTCAAAAGTGAGTTTGAGATGTTAAAGTGCACTTTGAAAACAGTTGAAACCATCTAAGTTCTTAACCATAAGAATTGCTGGTGAATGTCATCATTTAGAACTGCTTTTACCAGAGTGTTTTGACTTTTCCACAGGTTAGAGTTGGTAACTTGATTCAACATAGCAACTTAGGTTTCAGAGACCTGAAAATCGCTTTATACACATGTGTGACAGCTTTGTTTCAATAGGAAACTGTTCAAAACGTTCATTTCTGTTGGCTTTAACAGATGTGTTTCAGTCAGTTTCACAACATAGAAGTTAAGACTCATTGAGTTTCACTCAATTTCAGATTTATTGATGCAAGTCAGTAGAGTTTCAAAAGTGAGTTTGGGATGTTGAGTACGCACGAAAACAGTTGGGAAACCATCCAAACAGTTCTTAGCCCTAAGGGTACTGGAGATTTCATCATTAGAAATGATTTTACCAAGAGAATTTTGACTTTCCACAGGTTAGAGTTGAAGGGTAACTTGAATTCCTGCCGCGCTTTTCAGGGCCTTAAAATCACTATGTACACATATTGTGACGGCTTGATTTCCACTAGGAAACTGTTCAAAACAGTTCATTTCTAGCAAAAACGCATAACTAGCAGATGTTTCAAGTGGTTCACAACATAGAAGTTAAGACTCATCAATTTCACTCAACTTCAGTTTGTCCCAATGCAGATCAATAGGGATTTCAAAAGTGAGTTTGAGATGTTGAAGTGCACTTTGAAAAACAGTTGGAAGCCATCCAAACAGTTTTCTTAACCTAAGGGTACTGGAGATTTTATCATTTAGAACTACTCTTACCAGAGTACTTTTTGTCTTTCCACAGAGTTAGAGTTGAAGGGTACAGATTTCTCATAGCAACGTTTCAGGGATAAGAAAATCACTTTGTGTACATTTGTAATGACTTGTTTCCACCAGAGGAAACTATTTAACAATTCATTTCCTGTAATAAACTATATTTGCAGATGTGTTTCAAGTGGTTTCACAACATGATTAAGACTCATTGAGTTTCACTCAATTTCAGTTTTATTAAATGCAAGTCAGTAGGGTTCAAAAGTGAGTTTGAAGATGTTGAAGTGCACTTTTAAAAACAGTTGGGAAACCATCTAAGCAGTTCTTAACCATAAGGGTACTGGGATTTCATCATTTTAGAACTGCTTTTACCACAGAAATTTGACTTTCCACAGAGTTAGAGTTGAAGGTAACTTGAATTCCTGCTACTTGGCATTCAGGGACTGAAAATCACTTTGTGTACATTTTGGTAGCTTGTTTTCCACCAAACTGTTCCAAAACCAGTTCATTTCTAGCAAACTATGTCGCAGATGTGTTTGGGGAGTAGTTTCACAACATAAGTTAAGACTCATTGAGTTTCACTCAACTTCAGATATGACCAAATGCAGAATTGTGGGGTTTCAAAGTGAGTTTGAGATGTTGGGAAGGGCACTTTGAAAAACAGTTTGGGAAACCATCCACACAGTTCTTAACCCTAAGGGTACTGGAGATTTCATCATTTAGAACTGCTTTACCAGAGAATTTTGACTTTCCACGAGTTAGAGTTGAAGGTAGCAATTCCTCCTGCTTTTCAGACTATGAAAATCACTATGTGTACATATTGTGACAGCTTGGCTCCACTAGGAAACTGTTCAAAACAGTTCATTTCTGTAAAACACTATGTCGCAGATGTGTTTCAAGTGGTTTCACAACATTGAAGTTAAGTCTCATTGAGTTTCACTCAATTTCAGTTTTATTTAAGGCAAGTCAGTGGGATTTCAAAGTGAGTTTGAGATGTTTAAGTGCACTTTGATAAACAGTTGGGAAACCATCCAAACAGTTCTTAACCCTAAGGGTACTGGAGATTTCATCATTTAGAACTGCTCTTACCAGAGTATTTTGACTTTCCACAGAGTTTGAGTTGAAGGTAACTTGAATTAACCATAACGCGTTTCAGGGACTGAAAATCACTTTGTGTACACATTTGTAACTGCTTGTTTTCCAATAGAAACTGTTCAAAACAGTTCATTTCTTTAAAAACTATGCGCAGATGTGTTTCAAGTGGTTTCACAACATAGAAGTAAAGACTCATTAAGTTTCACTCAACTTCAGTTTAGTCCCAATGCAAGTCAATGAGGATTTCAAAAAAGTGAGTTTAAGATGTTGGAAGTGCACTATGAAAAACAGTTGGGAAACAATCCAAACAGTTCTTAACTATAAGGGTACTGTGAATTTCATCATTTAGAACTGTTTTACCAGAGAATTTTTACTTTCCACAGAGTTAGAGTTGAAGGTAACTTGAATTCACCATAACGCTTTTCAGGGCCTGAAAATCACTATGTGTACACATGTGTGACGGCATGTTTTCCACTAGGAAACTGTTCAAAACAGTTCATTTCTTTTATACACTATGTCGCAGATGTGTTTCAAGTGGTTTCACAACATAGAAATTAAGACTTATTGAGTTTCACTCAACTTCAGTTTTGGCCTAATGCAAGTCAAAGGGGATTTCAAAAAGTGAGCTTGATATGTTGAAGTGCACTTTGAAAAACAGTTGGGAAACCATCTAAACAGTTCTTAACCATATAAGGGGAACTGGTGAATTTCATCTTTTAGGACTGCTTTTACCAGAGAATTTTGACTTTCCACAGAGTTAGAGTTGAAGGTAAACTTGAATTCACCATAACGCTTTTCAGGGCCTGAAAATCACTATGTACACATGTGATACGGCTTGTTTTCCACTAGGAAACTGTTCAAAACAGTTCATTTCTGTTAAACACTATGTCGCAGATGTGTTTCAAGTGGTTCTCTACAACATAGAAGTTAAGACTCATCAAGTTTCACCTCAACTTCAGTTTTGTCCCAATGCAAGTCAATAAGGATTTCAAAAAAGTGAGTTTTAGATGTTGAAGTGCACTTTGAAAACAGTTTGGGAAACCATCCAAACAGTTTGTAACCCTAAGGGTACTGGGGATTTCATCATTTAGAAATGATTTTACAAGAGAATTTTGACTTTCCACAGAGTTAGAGTTGAAGGTAACTTGAATTCACCATAACACGTTTGAGTGCCTGAAATTCACTTTGTGTACACATGTGTGACGGCTTGTTTTCCAATATTAAACTGTTCAAAACAGTTCATTTCTGTAAAACACTATGTCGCAGATGTGTTTCAAGTGGTTTCACAACATTGAAGTTAAGACTCATTGAGTTTCACTCAATTTCAGTTTAGTCCCAATGTAAGTCAGAGAGGATTTCAAAAAAGTGAGTTTGAGATGTTGGAAGTGCACTTTGAAAAACAGTTGGGAAACCATCCAAACAGTTCTTAACCCTAAGGGTACTGGAGATTTCTCATTTAGAAATGATTTTACCAGAGATTTTTGACTTTCCAAAGAGTTAGAGTTGAAGGTAACTTGATTTCAACATAACACGTTTCAGGGCCTGAAAATCACTTTGTAATGTGACGGCTTGTTTTCCAATAGGAAACTGTTCAAAACAGTTCCTTTCGTAAAAACTATGTGCAGATGTGTTTCAAGTGGTTTCACAACAGAAGTTAAGACTCATCAAGTTTCACTCAACTTCAGTTTTGTCAATCAAGTCAATGAGGATTTCAAAAGAGTTGAGATGTTGAAGTGCACTTTGAAAAACAGTTGGGAAACCATCCAAACAGTTCTTAACCCTAAGGGTACTGGAGATTTCATCATTTAGAACTGCTCTTACCAGAGTATTTTGACTTTCCACAGAGTTAGAGTTGAAGGTACCTTGAATTCACCATAACGTGTTTCAGGGACTAAAAATCACTTTGTAGTACACATGTGTGACTATTGTTTTCCACCAGGAAACTGTTCCAAACAGTTCATTTCTGTAAAAATTATGTCACAGATGTGTTTCAAGTGGTTTCACAAACATAGAAGTAAAGACTCATTAAGTTTCACTCAACTTCAGTTTAGTCCCAATGCAAGTCAATGAGGATTTCAAAAAGTCAGTTTGAGATGTTGAAGTGCACTTTGAAAAACAGTTGGGAAACCATCTAAACAGTTCTTAACCCTAAGGGTACTGGAGATTTCATCATTTAGAACTGCTCTTACCAGAGTATTTTGACTTTCCACAGAGTTTGAGTTGAAGGTAGCTTGATTCAACCATACAACGCTTCAGGGACTGAAAATCACTTTGTGTACACATTTGTGACGTATTTGTTTTCCACTCAGGAAACTGTTCAAAACAGTTCATTTCTGTCAAAAACGTATGTCACAGATGTGTTTAAGTGGTTTCTACAAATATAGAAGTAAAGACTCATTAAGTTTCACCCAACTCTAGTTTAGTCCCAAATGCAAGTCAATGAGGTTTTCAAAAGTCAGTTTGAGATGTTGAAGTGCAAAGTGAAAACAGTTAAGTCCATCTAAACAGTTCTTACAAATAAGGGTACTCGTGAATTTCATCATTTAGAACTGCTTTTACCAGAGAATTTTTACTTTCCACAGAGTTAGAGTTGAACGTAACTTGAATCTCACCATAACGCATTTTCAGGGCCTGAAATCACTTTATATATTAATGTGTGACGGCTTGTTTTTCAATAGGAAACTGTTCAAAACAGTTCATTTCTGTTAAAAACTATGTCGCAGATGTGTTTCAAGTGGTTTCACAACATAGAAGTTAAGACTCATTGAGTTTCACTCAATTTCAGATTTGGCCAAATGCAAGTCAATGGGGATTTCAAAAAGTGAGTTTGAGATGTTAAAGTGCACTTTAGAAAAACAGTTGGAAAACCATCCAAACAGTTCTAACCATAAGGGTACCTGGAGATTTCATCATTTAGAAATGCCTCTACCAGAGTATTTTATCTTTCCACAGAGTTAGAGTTGAAGGTAACTTGAATTCAACATAACACGTTTCAGGGCCTGAAAATCACTTTGTATACACATGTGTGACGGCTTGTTTTTCAATAGGAAACTGTTCAAAACAGTTCATTTCTGTTAAAAACCTATGTCGTATGTGTTTCAAGTGTACACATTGTGACGGCTTGTTTTCCACTACAGGAAACTGTTCAAAATAGTTCATTTCTGTAATAAACTATGTTGCAGATGTGTTTCAAGTGGTTTCTTGCAACATAGAAGTTAAGACTCATCAAGTTTCACTCGGCGCTTCAGTTTTGTCCCAATGCAAGTCAATGAGGGTTCAAAAAGTGAGTTTGAGATGTTGGGCGTGCACTTTGAAAAACAGTTGGGCTCTCAAACAGTTCTTAACCCTAAAGGGTACTGGAGATTTCATCATTTAGAACTGCTCTTCACAGAGTATTTGTCTTTCCACAGTTAGAGTTGAAGGTACCTTGAATTCACATAACGCGTTTCAGGGACTGAAAATCACTTTGTGTACACATTTGTGACAACATTTTCCACCAGGAAACTGGCTAAAACAGTTCATTTCTGTAAAAACTATGTCGCAGATGTGTTTGAAGTGGTTTCACAGCTTATGAGAAGATTAAGACTCATTCTGAGTTTCACTCAACTGAATTTGACCAAATGCTGCAAGTCAATGAGGATTTCAAAAGTGAGTTTGAGATGTTAGAAGTGCACTTTGAAAATAGTTGGGAAACCATCACACAGTTCTTAACCCTAAAGGGTACTGGAGATTTCATCATTTAGAACTGCTTTTACCAGAGAATTTTGACTTTCCACAAGGGTTAGAGTTGAAGGTGCTTGAATTCACCATACTTTCAGGACCTGAAAATCACTATGTACACATGTGTGACATTTTCCACTAGGAAACTATTTCCAAAACAGTTCATTTCATAAAACACTTATGCCATGAATGTGTTTCAAGTAATTTCACAACTGAAGTTAAATCTCATTGAGTTTCACTCAATTTCAGTTTTAGCCCAAAACTTGGAGTCAATGGGGATTTCAAAAGTGAGTTTGAGATGTTTAAGTGCACTTTGATAAACGGTTGAAACCATCCAAACAGTTCTTAACCCTAAGGGCACTGGAGATTTCATCATTTAGACTGCTCTTACCGGTATTTGACTCCACAGAGTTTGAGTTGAAAGTGCTTGAATTAACCATAGCAACGTTTCAGGGACTGAAAATCACTTTGTGTACACATGTGTAACTGCTTGTTTTCCTGAAACTGTTCAAAACAGTTGTTTCTAGCAAAAAACTATGTCGCCAGATGTGTTCAAAGTGGTTCACAACATAGAAATATAAAGACTCATTAGGATTTCCCTCTTTAATTCGTCAATAGGATTTCAAAAAAGTCAGTTTGAGATGTTGGTACACTTTGAAAACAGTTGGGAAACCATCTAAGCAGTTCTTAACCATAAGGGTACTGGTGAATTTCATCCATTTAGAACTGCTTTTTACCAGAGAATTTTGACTTTCCTGAGTTAGAGTTAGGTAACTTGAATTCACCATAACGCTTTTCAGGGGCCTGAAAATCAATATGTGTACACGTAATGACGGCATGTTTTCCACTAGGAAACTGTTCAAAACAAGTTCATTCTTTTTACTACACTATGTATGAATGTGTTTCAAGTGGTTCTCACAACACAAAATTAAGACTTATTGAGTTTCCTCAACTTGAGTTTTGGCCTAATGCAAGTCAAAGGGATTTCAAAAGTGAGTATGATATGTTGAAGTGCACTTTGAAAAACAGTTGGGAAACCCATCTAAACAGTTCTTAACCATAAAGGGTACTGGTGAATTTCATCTTTTAGGACTGCTTTTGATTTTCCACAGAGTTAAGTTGAAGGTAACTTGAATTCACCCTGCGCTTTTCAGGGCACAAAAATCACTATGTGTACGCATGTGATCACGGCTTGTTTTTCCACTGGGAAACTGTTCAAAACAGTTCATTTCTGTTAAACACTATATACATAGATGTGTTTCAATTGACACCACAACATAGAAGTTAAGACTCATCAAGTTTCATAACTTCAGTTTTGTCCCTGACCTGGTCCGTGGATTTCAAAGGTGGGTTTAGATGTTGAAGTGCACGAAAAACAGTTGGAAACCATCAAAACAGTTCATAACTTCTAATTTGGGGTTTCTGTTGAAAATAATTTTGATTTGTTTCCACAGGTTAGAGTTGAAGGTAACTTGAATTCACCATATACGTTTGAGTGCCTGAGGTGCTGTGTGACATAATAGCTGTTGAACATTTAGCTGAAACCTATGAATCTTAAACAATTCACAACATGAAATTCATTTGAGTTTCACTCAGTTTAGACAAATCCCAATGCAAGTCAATGAAAGTTTCAAAAGTGAGTTTGAGATATTTGAAATTACTTTGAAAAACAGTTGGGGAAACAATCTAAACAGTTCTTAACCCTAAAGTGCTGATTCATCATTTAAAATTTTCACTAGGTGCAGCTTTCCAAAGAGTTAGAGTTGAGGTAACAGTTTCAACTTGCGTTCAGGGCCTAATGCTTGTTATTTTTGTGTGTGACAGCTTGTTTTCCAATAGGAAACTGTTCAAAACAGTCCTTTCACCAACAAAAACACTATGTTGGAATGTTTCAAGTGGATTTCACAACATAGAAGTTAAGACTCATCAAGTTCCATCGCTGGGTTTATTTGAGTCGTGGTTTAGTGGTTTTGAAGGATGTTGGTAAAACATGAGCATCGACAGTTCTTAACCCTAAAGTGCAGGTTTCATCATTTAGAACTGCTCTTACCAAGTATTTTGACTTTCCACAGTTGATTTGATTATGTTCAATTCAAATCTTTATGTGTAGCTTGTTTTCCACCATTTGTTCAAACAATTCATTTCTGTAAAATATCACAGATGTTCAGTTGGTTTCATGCAATGAAATGTTCAAGTTCACTCCTTCAGTTCAGTCCCAATGCAAGTCAATGAGGATTTCAAAAGTCAGTTTGGGATCTTGGAAGTGCTTTGAGCCGTCTGACAGTTCTTAACCTAAAGGTGCTGGAGTTTCATCATTTCGAACTACTCTTACAGGTATTTTGACTTTCCACAAGTTTGAGTTGAAGGTAACTTGAATTAACATAGCAGCGTTTCAGGACTGAAAATCACTTTGTGTACACATTTGTGACTTGTTTCCTGGAAACTGTTAAAAACAGTTCATTTCTGTAAAACTATGCTCACCAGATGTGTTTTAATCAGTTTCACAACATAGAAGTAAAGACTCATTAAGTTTCACTCAACTTCAGTTTAGTCCCAATGCAAGTCAATGAGGTTTCAAAAAATCAGTTTGAGATGTTGAAGTGCACTTTGAAAAACAGTTGGAAACCATCTAAACAGTTCTTATAATGGGAGGTACTGGTGAATTTCATCATTTAGAACTGCTTTTACCCAGAGTATTTTACTTTCCACAGAGTTGAGAGTTGGGCGTAACTTAGTTCACCATAGCAGCTTTCAGGGCCTGAAAATCACTATGTGTACATGTGTGTGACTTGGTTTCACTTGAAACTATTCAAAACCGATTCTTCTTTTATACACTATGTCGCAGATGTGTTTCAGTGGTTTCTACAACATAGAAATTAAGACTTGTTAAGTTTCCTCCAACTGGGTTTGGCCCAATACTGAAGTCAATAGGGATTTCAAAAAGAGACAGAGTTTGAGATGTTAAGAGTGCACTTTGAAAAACAGTTGGGAAACCATCTAAACAGTTCTTAACCATAAGGGTACTGGTATCATCATTTAAAACTGCTTTTACCAAATATTTGACTTTCCACAGAGTTAGAGTTGAAGGTAACGAATTCAGCATAACACGTTTCAGGGCACAAAAATCACTTTATGCCACACATGTGTAATGACATTTTCAATGGAAACTGTTCAAAACAGTTCATTCTGTTAAAAACTATGTATGAATGTGTTCAAATGATTTCACAACATAAAGTTAAGACTCATTGGGTTTCACTCAATTTCAGATTTATTAAATGCAGAGTCAATGGGGTTCAAAAGTGGAGGTTTGAGATGTTGAGTGCACTTTGAAAAACAGTTGGGAAATAATCCAACAGTTCTTCAGGTGAGTTGTCATTTGCAGTTGGGACAGGGTAACGTTCTTTTCCTTTTTCAGGGCCGCCAAATCCCTTTAATATTGTACACATGTGACAGCTTGATTTCCACTAGGGAAACTGTTTCCAAAACAGTTCATTTCATAAACACTATGTCGCAGATGTGTTTCAAGTGGTTCACAACATAAGTTAAGACTCATCAGAGTTTCCCTTCCAACTTCAGTTTTGTCCCAGTACAGGAGTCAATGAGGTTTCAAAAGTGAGTTTGAGATATTTGATGCGCTTTGAAAACAGTTGGGGAAACCATCAAACAGTTCTTAACCCTAGGTACTGAAATTTCATCATTTAGAACTGCTCTTACCAGAGTATTTTGTCTTTCCACAGAGTTAGGTTGAAGGTACATGAATTCACCATAACGTTTTCAGGGACTGAAAATCACTTTGTGTACACATTTGTGACGGCTTGTTTTCCACCGGAAACTGTTCAAAATGAGTTCATTTCTGTAAAAACTATATAGCAGATGTGTTTGAAGTCAGTTTCACAACATAGAAGTTAAGACTCGTGAGACTTCACTCAACTTCAGATTTGACCAATGCAAGTCAATGGGGTTCAAAGAAGTGAGTTTGAGATGTTGAAGATTACTTTGAAAAGGCAGTTGGGAAACCATCACACACAGTTCTTAACCCTAAGGGTATGGAGATTTCATCATTTAGAACTGCTTTTTACCAGAAATTTTGACTTTCCACAGAGTTAGAGTTGAAGGTAACTTGAATTCACCATAGCAGCTTTTCAGGACACAAAATCACTATGTGTACACATATTGTGACAGCTTGTTTTCCACTGAAACTGTTCAAAACAGTTCATTTCATGAAACACTATGTCCTTGAATGTGTTTCTGAAATCAGTTCACAACATTGAAGTTAAGTCTCATTGGGTTTCACTCAATTTCCAGTTTTATTTGAGCAAGTCAATGGGGATTTCAAAAGTGAGTTTGGATGTTTAAGTGCACTTTGATAAACGGTTGGAAACCATCCAAACAGTTCTTAACCCTAAGGGTACTGGGTTCATCATTTAGAACTGCTCTTACCAGGTATTTTGACTTTCACAAGTTTGAGTTGAAGGTAACTTGAATTATTAACCATAGCAGCGTTTCAGGACTGAAAAATCGCTTTGTACACATTTTGTAACACTTGTTTTCCACCAGGAAACTGTTCAAAACAGTTCATTTCTGTAAAAAACTATGTAGCAGATGTATTTCAAAGTGGTTTCACAACATAGAAGTAAAGACTCATTAAGTTTCACTCGCTTCAGTTTAGTCCCAATGCAGTCAATGAGGATTTCAAAAGTCAGTTTAGGATGTTGAAATTGCTTTTTGAAAAACAGTTGGGAAACCATCTAAATGATTCTTAACCATAAGGGTGCCAATTTTCATCATTAGAACTGCTTTTACCAGAGAATTTTGACTTTCCACAGAGTTAGAGTTGAAGGTAACTTGATTTCTGCAGCTTTTCAAGAAGGGCCTGAAAATCAATATGTACACATGTTAATGACGGCACATATTTTCCACTAGGGAAGCTGTTCAAAACAGTTCATTTCTTTTTATACACTATGTCATGAATGTGTTCAAGTGGTTTCACAACATAGAAATTAAGACTTTCGTGAGTTTCACTCAACTTGAGTTTTGGCCTAATGCAAGTCAAAGGGATTTCAAAAGTAATTTTGATATGTTGAAGTGCGCTGAAAACAGTTGGAAACCATCTAAACAGTTCTGTATACAAAGGTACTGGTGAATTTCCATCTTTTAGGACTGCTTTACCAGAAATTTTGACTTTCCACAGAGTTAGAGTTGAAGATGACGAATTCACCAGCTTTTCAGGGGCCTGGTACTATGTGTACATGTGATCTGACATTTTCCTGGGAAGCTATTTCAAAACAGTTCATTTCTGTTAAACACTATGTCGCAGATGTGTTTCAAGTTGTTCCACAACATAAGTTAAGAACTCATCAAGTTTCACTCCTTCAGTTTTGTCCATTGCAGTCCAATAAGGTTTCAAAAAGTGAAGTTTTAGATGTTGAAGTACTTTGAAAGAAAAACAGTTAGGGAAACCATCCAAACAGTTCGTAACCCTAAAATTGCAGGATTTCATCATTTGAAATGATTTTACAAAAGAATTTTGACTTTCCACAGAGTTAGGTTGAAGGTAACTGAATTCACTATAACACGTTTGAGTGCCTGAGGAAATTCACTTTGTACTGTACACATGTGTGACAAGCTTGTTTTCCAATATTAAACTGTTCAAAACAGTTTCATTTCTGTAAACTTACTATATAGAATGTATTTCAAGTAGTTTCTAACATTAGAGTTGGAATCATTGAGTTTCACTCAATTTCAGTTTAGTCCCAAATGCACAAGTCAATGAGAAGTTCAAAAGTGAGTTTGAGATGTTGAAGTGCACTTTGAAAACGGTTGGGAAACAATCTAAACAGTTCTTAACCCTAGGGTGCTGAAATTTCATCATTTAGAAATTTTACCAAGTTTTTGACTTAAAGGTTAGAGTTGAAGGTAACGGATTTCAACATAACCAGGGCCTGAAAATCACTTTGTCACACATGTGTGACATTTTTCCAATAGGAAACTGTTCCAAGCAGTTCCTTTCATGAAACACTATGTTGCAGATGTGTTTCAGTGGTTCACAACATAGAAGTTAAGACTCATCAAGTTTCACTCCTTCAGTTTGTCCCAATGCAAGTCATGTGGTTCAAAAGTGAGTTTGAGATGTTGGAAGTACACTTTGAAAAACAGTTGGGAAACCATCCAATGATTCTTAACCTAAAGAATTTTGGAATTTCATCATTTAGAACTACTCTTACCAAGTATTTTTGACTTTCCACAGAGTTAGAGTTGAAGGTACCTTGATTCACCATAGCGTGTTTCAGGGACTAAAAAATCACTTTGTGTACCACATATTGTGACGCTTATTTTCCACCAGGAAACTATTCAAAACAGTTCATTTCTGTAAAAAATTATACGAGATGGGCTAAAGTGGTTTCACAACATAGAAGTAAAGACTCATTAAAGTTTCACTCAACTTCAGTTTAGTCCAATACCAGATCAATGAGGATTTCAAAAAGTCAGTTTGAGATGTTGAAGTGCACTTTGAAAAAACGTTGGAAACCATCTAGAAACAGTTCTTAACCTAAAATTTCAGGAAATTTCATCATTTAGACTGCTCTTACCAGAGTATTTGACTTTCCACAGGTTTGAGTTGAAGGTGGCGAATTAACCATAGCGTTTCCAGGGATAAGAAAATCACTGTGTACACATTTGTGGCTTGTTTCCACCAGGAAACTGTTCAAAACAGTTCATTTCTGTAAAACTATGTCACAGATGTGTTTCAAGTGAATTTCTAACAAGTAAAGACTCGATACCATTTCACTCCCAGCTTCAGTTTGGTCCCAATGCACAGAATAATGAGGTTTTCAAAAAGTCAGTTTGAGATATTGAAGTGCACTTTGAAAACAGTTGGAAACCAGCTAAACAAGTTCTTAACAATAAAATTTTGGTGAATTTCTCATTTAGAACTGCTTTTACCAGGTATTTTACTTTCCACAGAGTTAGGTTGAGCAGTAACTTGAATTCACCATAAGCAGCTTTCAGACTGAAAATCACTGTGTACACATATTGTGACGGCTTGGTTTCACTTGAAACTGTTCAAAACAGTTCATTTCTTTTATTATATATGCATGAGATGTGTTTCAAGTGGTTTCACAACATAGAAATTAAGACTTATTGAGTTTCCTCAACTTCAGGTTTGGCCATTGCAGAGTGTTGGGGATTTCAAAAAGTGAGTTTGAGATGTTAAAGGTGCACTTTGAAAACAGTTGGGAAACCATCTCAAACAGTTCTTAACCATAAGGTACTGGTAGATGTCATCATTTTAGAACTGCTTTTACCAGAGATTTTGACTTTCCACAGAGTTAGGTTGAAGGTAACTTAATTCAACATAACACGTTTTCAAGGACACAATAATCACTTTAGCATGTGTGACTTGTTTTCAATAGAAACTGTTCAAAACAGTTCATTTCATATTAAAAACATGTCGCGGATATTATTTTCAGTGGTTCACAACCTTAAGTTAAGACTCATTGAGTTTCACTCCAATTTCAGATTTATTAAATGCAGAGTCAATGGGGATTTCAAAAGTGAGTTTGAGATGTTGATGCACTTTGAAGAAACAGTTGAAACCATAAAACAGTTCTTAACCCTAAGGGTACTGGAGATTTCATCATTAGAAATGATTTTTACCAGAAAATTTTGACTCCACAGGGAGTTAGAGTTGAAAGGTAACTTGAATTCACCATAGCAGCTTTTCAGTTCTTAAAATCACTATGTACACACATGTGTGACGACTTGATTTCCACTGGGAAACTGTTTCAAAACAGTTCATTTCACTGTAAAAACTGCTATGTAGATGTGTTTCAAGTGGTTTCACAACACTAAGTTAAGACTCATCAAGTTTCACTCCTTCAGTTTTATTAATGCAAGTCAATGAGGATTTCAAAAAGTGAGTTTGAGATGTTGAGTGCACTTTGAAAACAGTTGAAACCATCCAAACAGTTCAACCTAAGGGTACTGGAGATTTCATGGTTAGAACTGCTCTTACCCAGAGTATTTTTGTCTTTCCACAGAGTTAGAGGTGAAGGTACCTTGAATTCACCATAGCAACGTTTCGAGGACTAGTCACTTTGTGTACACATTTGTGACGGCTGACATTTTCCACCAGGAAACTGTTCAAAACAGTTCATTTCTGTAATAAACTATGTCGCAGATGTGTTTCAGTCGGATTTCTAACATAAAGTTAGACTCATTGAGTTTCACTCAAGTTCAGTTTTGACTTAATGCAAGTCAATGGGGATTTCAAAAAGTGAGTATGAGATGTTGATGCACTTTTTAAAACAGTTGGAAACCATCTAAACAGTTCTTAACCATAAAAATTTTTAGGGATTTCATCATTTAAGGAGCTGCTTTTACAGAGAATTTTGACTTTTACAGAGTTATGAGTTGAGTAACTTGAATTCACCATAACTTGGCGTTTCAGGGACTACGAAAATCACTTTGTACACATTTGTGACGGCTTGTTTTCCACAGGGAAACTGGCCGAAAACAGTTCGTGCTGCAAAAACTATGTCGCAGATGTGTTTGAAATCAGTTTCACAACATAGAAGTTAAAGACTCATTGGTTTACTCAACTAGATTTGACCAAATGCAAGTCAATAGGGTTCAAAAAGTGAGTTTGAGATGTTGAAGTGCACTTTGAAAAACAGTTGAAACCATCCACACAGTTCTTAGCCCTAAAGGGTACTGGAGATTTTCTCATTTTAGAACTGCTTTTACCAGAGAATTTGACTTTCCACAGAGTTAGAGTTGAGAGGTAACTTGAATTCACCCTACTTGCTTTTCAGGGCCTGAAAAATCACTATGTGTACACATAATGTGTGACTTGACTCCACTAGGAAACTGTTCAAAACAGTTCATTTCTATAGACACTATGTCGCAGATGTGTTTCAAAGTCAGTTTCTAACGTGAAGTTAGAATCTCGTGGTTTCTCAATTTCAGTTTAATAGGAGCAAGTCAATGAGGGATTTCAAAAGTGAGTTTGAGATGTTTAGGGTACACTTTGATAAACAGTTGGAAACCATCAAGCCAGTTCTTAACCTAAAGGTACAAATTTCATCATTTAGAACTGCTCTTACCAGAGTATTTTGACTTTCCACAGAGTTTGAGTTGAGGTAGCAGATTAACCATAACGCGTTTCAGGGACTGAAAATCACTTTGTGTACATTTGTAACTATTTCCTGAAACTGTTCAAACAGTTCATTTCTGCTTAAAAAACTATGTCGCAGATGTGTTTCAAGTGTGGTTTCACAACATAAATGAAGACTCATTAAGTTCACTCAACTTCAGTGTTAGTCCCAATGCAAGTCAATGAGGATTTCAAAAAGTCAGTTTGAGATGTTGAAGTGCACTTTGAAAAACAGTTGGGAAACCATCTAAACAGTTCTTAACCATAAGGGTACTGGTGAATTTCATCATTTAAGAACTGCTTTTACCAGAGAATTTTACTTTCCACAAGTTTAGGTTGAAGGTAACTTGAATTCACCATAGCGGCACCAGGGCCTGAAAATCACTATGTGCAGCAATGGCAACATATTTTCCACTAGGGAAACTGTTCAAAACAGTTTCATTTCTTTTATACACTATCGCAGATGTGTTTCAAGTGGTTTCACAACACAAAATTAAGACTTATTGAGTTTCACTCCTTCAGTTTTGGCCTAATGCAAGTCAAGGGATTTCAAAAATAGGTTTGATATGTTGGGGGTGCACTTTGAAAAACAGTTGGGAAACCATCTAAACAGTTCTTAACCATAAGGGTACTGGTGAATTTCATCTTTTAGGACTGCTTTTACCAGAGAATTTTGACTTTCCACAGAGTTAGAGTTGAAGGTAACTTGAATTCACCCTGCTTGCGCTTTTCAGGGCCTGAAAATCACTATGTACACATGTGATAAGCTTGTTTTCCACTAGGAAACTGTTGAAACAATTCTGTTCTGTTAAACACTATATACTTGGATGTGTTTCAAGTGGTTTCACAACATAGAAGTTAAGACTCATCAAGTTTCACTCAACTTCAGTTTTGTCCCAATGCAAGTCAATAAGGATTTCAAAGTGAGTTTTAGATGTTGAAGTGCGCTGAAAACAGTTGGGAAACCATCCAAACAGTTAAGTAACCTAAAGGGTACTGGGGATTTCATCATTTAGAAATGATTTTACAAGAGAATTTTGACTTTCCAGAGTTAGAGTTGAAGGTAGCAACTTGAATTCACCATAACCGCGTTTGAGTGCCTGAAATTCACTTTGTGTACACATGTGTAATGGCTTGTTTTCCAATATTAAACTGTTCAAAAGGAAACAGTTCATTTCTGTAAACACTATATATACATGAATGTGTTTCAAGTGGTTTCACAACATTGATTGAACTCGTTTAAGGTTTTACTCAATTTCAGTTTAGTCCCAATGCAAGTCAATGAGGATTTCAAAAAGTGGTTCCGAGATGTTGAAGTGCACTTTGAAAAACAGTTGGGAAACAATCTAAACAGTTCTTAACCCTAAGGGTACTGGAGATTTCATCATTTAGAAATGATTTTTACAGAGATTTTGACTTTCCAAAGGTTAGAGTTGAAAGGTAACTTGATTTCAACATAACCGCGTTTCAGAGACACAATCACTTTGTGTACACATATGTGACTTGTTTTCCAATAGGAAACTGTTCAAACAGTTTGCTCTGTAAAACACTGCTGTTTAAGATGTGTTTCAAGTGTTCACAACTTATAGAGAGATTAAGACTCGTGAAGTTCACTCCTTCAGTTTTGTCCCAATGCAGAGTCAATGAGAGGATTTCAAAAAAGTGGTTTGAGATTTTGGAAGTGCACTTTGAAAAACAGTTGAGAAACCATCCGACAGTTCTTAACCCTAAAGAGGTACTGGAAGTTTTCATCATTTTAGAACTGCTCTTACCAAGTGTTTTTGACTTTCCACAGAGTTAGAGTTGAAGAATGCCTTGAATTCACCATAGCGTGTTTCGAGGGACTAAAAATCACTTTGTGTACACATATGACGGCTTATTTTCCACCAGAGGCTGTTTCAAAACAGTTTACATTTCTGTAAGAATTATGTCACAGATGTGTTTCAAGTCAGTTTCACAACATAGAAGTAAAGACTCATTCGTTCACTCAACTTCAGTTTGGTCCCAATGCAGAATCAATGAGAGTTTCAAAAGTCAGTTGAGATGTTGAAGTGCACTTTGAAAAACAGTTGGAAACCATCTAAACAGTTCTTAACCTAAGGGTACTGGAGATTTCATCATTTAGAACTGCTTTACCAGGTATTTTGACTTTCCACAGAGTTTAGTTGAAGGTAACTTGAATTAACCATACTTAGCGTTTCAGGGACTGAAAATCACTTTGTGTACACATTTGTGACGGCTTGTTTTCCACCAGGAAACTGTTTAAAACAGTTTCTGTAAAACTATGTCACAGATGTGTTTTAAGAAATCAGTTTCACAACATAGAAGTAAAGACTCATTAAGTTTCACTCAACAGTTTAGTCCCAATGCAAGTCAATGGGGTTTTCAAAAGTCAGTTTGAGATGTTGTGAAGTGCACTTTGAAAAACAGTTGAGGAAACCATCTAAACAGTTCTTAACAATAAGAGATTATGGTGAATTTCATCATTTGTTCTTTTACCAGAAATTTTCCACAGAGTTAGAGTTGAGCATTAACTTGAATTCACCATAACGCTTTTCAGGGCCACAATCACTATGTACACATGTGTGACAGCTTGGTTTCCACTTGGGCTGTTCAACAGTTCATTCTTTTATACACTATGTAGCAGATGTGTTTCAAGTGGTTTCACAACATAGAAGTTAAGACTCATTGAGTTTCCATCCAGTTTCAGATTTAATGAAATGCAAGTCAATAGAGTTCAAAAGTGAGTTTGAGATGTTGAAGTGCACTTTGAAAAACAGTTGGGAAACCATCCAGAAGCAGTTCTTAACCTAAAGGTGCCTGATTCATCATTTAGAAATGATTTTACCAGAAATTTTGACTTTCCACAGAGTTAGAGTTGAAGGTAGCAATTCACCATAACGCTTTTGGGCATAAAAATCACTATGTGTACACATGTGTGTGACAGTTCCACTGTTCAAAACAGTTCATTTCTGTAAACACTGTATGGGTCTGTTTGCCAGTGGTTTCACAACATGAAGTTAAGACTCATCAAGTTTCACTCAGCTTCAGTTTGTCCCAATACAAGTCAGCTAGGAAGTTTCAAAAGTGAGTTTGAGATGTTGAAGTGCACTTTGAAAACAGTTTGAAACCATCGAGCGGTTTCACTTAACCCTAGGGTACTGGAGATTTCATCATTTTCAGAACTGCTCTTACCAGGTATTTTGTCTTTCCCACAGAGTTAGAGTTGAAAGTTTAGATTCACCATAACGCGTTTCGGACTGAAAATCACTTTGTGTACACATTTGTGACTTGTTTCCACAGGAAACTGTTCAAACAATTCATTCTGTAATAAACTATGTTGCAGATGTGTTTCAAGTGGTTCACAACATAAGTTAAGACTCATTGGGTTTCACTCCAATTTCAGTTTTGACCCAATGCAAAATCAATGAGTTTCAAAAGTGAGTTTGAGATGTTGAAGTGCACTTTTTAAAAGCAGTTTGGAAACCATCTAAACAGTTCTGAACTTCGCAAAAAGGGGTACTGGGGATTTCATCATTTTAGACTGCTTTACCAGAGAATTTTTGACTTTCCACAGAGTTAGAGTTGAAGGTAACCAGATTCACCATAGCGTTTCGGGACTGAAAATCACTTTGTGTACATTTGTGGCTTGTTTTCCGCAGGAAACTGTTCAAAACAGTTCATTTCTGTAAAAACTATGTAGCAGATGTGTGTTTGAAGTGAATTCACAACATGATTAAAGAACTCATGAGTTTTATAACTTCAGATTGACCAAATGCAAGTCAATGAGTTTAAAGTGAGTTTGAGATGTTGAAGTGCTTTGAGGCCCCAGTTGGGAAACCATCCACACAGTTCTTAACCCTAAAATTTTCTAAGATTTCATCATTTAGAACTGCTTTTACCAGAGAATTTTGACTTTCCACAGAGTTAGAGTTGAAGGTAGCGATTCACCATAACGCTTTTCAGGGCCCGAAAATCACTATGTGTACCATGTGTGCGGGTTGTTTTCCACTAGGAAACTTTCAAAACAGTTCATTTCTGTAAACACTATGTCACGGTGTGTTTCAAGTGTTTCCAACATTGAAGTTAAGTCTCATTGAGTTTCACTCAATTTCAGTTTTTAAAGGCAAGTCAATGGGGATTTCAAAAGTGAGTTTGAGATGTTTAAGTGCACTTTGATAAACAGTTGGAAACCATCAAACAGTTCTTAACCCTAAAAAGGTACTGGAGATTTCATCATTTAGAACTGCTCTTCCCGAGTATTTTGACTTTCCACAGAGTTTGAGTTGAAGGTAACTTAATTAACCATGCTTGCGTTTCAGGGACTGAAAATCACTTGTGTACACATTTGTAACTCTTGTTTTCCACCAGGAAACTGTTCAAAACAGTTCATTTCTGTAAAAAACTATATTGCAGATGTGTTTCAAGTGGTTTCACAACATAGAAGTAAAGACTCATTAAGTTTCACTCAACTTCAGTTTAGTCCCAATGCAAGTCATGAGGTTTCAAAAGATCAGTTTGAGATGTTGAAGTGCACTTTGAAAACAGTTGGAAACCATCTAAACAGTTCTTAACCATAAGGGTACTGGTGAAATTTTATCATTTAGAACTGCTTTTACAGAAATTTTTACATTCCACAGAGTTAGAGTTGAAGGTAACTTGAATTCACCATGCGCTTTTCAGGGCGAAAATCACTATGTGTACACATTTT